>NC_045961.1:11894648-11981291 GCF_010909765.2 Amblyraja radiata
ACGGGTTACTGATTGTGGATTATCAGCCATGATCACATTGCATGGTGGTGCTGGCTCGAAGGGCCGAATGGCCTCCTCCTGCACCTATTGTCTATGCATTTATGTATTTGAGGAAGAGTCTTTCAAGGACTTACATTCCTCTGAGGGAGACAAATTCTCCACATTTCTACTTGAAATGGGCAATGATTTATTATTAAGCTGTGTCCCCGAATTCTACACAAGTGGAAACATCCCCAATTTTCAATGAAAAGGAATTTGGTCAAAGAGACAACAGATGATAGACAATAGACAATAGACAATAGACAATAGGTGCAGGAGTAGGCCATTCGGCCCTTCGAGCCAGCACCGCCATTCATTGTGATCATGGCTGATCATACCGAATCAGTATCCTGTTCCTGCCTCCCCATATCCCCTGATTCCACTATCTTTAAGAGCCCTATCTAGCTCTCTCTTGAAAGTATCCAGAGAACTGGCCTCCGCCGCCCTCTGAGGCAGAGAATTCCACAGACTCACAACTCTCTGTGTGAAAAAAGTGTTTCCTCATCTCCATTCTAGGCTTCAAGCACAGAGAGTTGATCTCAAAGTTTTGAAAGCATGATGGTCAATGGTTTAATGATTACAATTAGGAATGTGCTAGGAGTTAAAATTGTGGTTGTAAAGCTGAGGAGGTTAGAGAAATAAGGAAGGGGGAGGGTCTGGAGATGCTGCCTTTCTGATCCGTTGCTGAAGTCCATTTAGACAATGTCTACCATTCTGCTCTCATCAACTTTCTTTATCGCCTCTTCAAACAGCTCAATTAAATTTGTGAGACCTGGCTTCCCACGCACAAAGCCATGCTGACCATTTATAATTAGTCCTTGCCTATCTAAATCATGGTCGGTGTTGCTCTCAGCATCCCCTCCGGTAGATTTCCCACCATTGACGTTAGGCTCACCCGCCTACAGATTCCCAGCCTGTCCTTGCAGCTTTTCTTAAATAAAAGCACAACATTGCTATCCTTCAAACCTCAATCATGGCTGAACATGCTGCAAATAGATTTGCCAGCATCCCCCTGTGATTTCTTGCTTAACTTTCCACAGCAAATAATTGGAAGAGTCCAGGTTATGGAATAATAAAATGGACCAGGAGTGCATTGGAATAGACCTGTATAGAAACAACAACAATGGTTTGAACAGTAGATTAATTAAAACATGTTTTAGCTTTTTATGCATTATTTATTTAGTTTGACCAACATTTTGGTGGGTTCCACTCTCCAGACTACCTAACTGAAACTATTTACTTTAAAAAAAAATCAAATCAAATAATTCTAATCAAATGCTTAATCATCGCTACTAATTCATAATTTATGATTTAGCCCTTGCCTTTTAAATTATTTTAAATCTATTACATAAATTTTGCATCCCACTCTATAAAGTAACTCACGAGCATTTCCACAACAAAGCTGCTATATTAACTTGGATTAAGCCCCCTGAAGCTGAAGGCAAAATGGCATTGATTGTAGTCAGGGAAAAGTCAGTGGTCCGAGCCTTTGCCCCTCTCAACTGGAGGCAAAAGAGGGAAGGACTATTCATATTAAATACTGTAGATGAAGCCAACACATCCACCTTGAACTGGACCTGCTTGTCAATTCTACAGAATAAAAGCAAGCCAACAGGAGTCCTCATTCCACTTGACCTTTTTGTTAAATCCATCTGTAAGTAGATTAACCAGAAAAAAAAACCCAAGACCTTTCACACAAGCTGGTCTGCAGCAGCTACAACAAAGTCCTGTTTCCCACAGATCATATTTTAATCCTCTGGCTTTTTCCCCCACTCTCTCTATTATGTGTGAACTATTCTGCTCCTTTCTTTCATTCTATATCACTGCCATTTTTACTCTTACTTCATGCGTGCAGCTTTATCGGACATTCCGTAACCTTTTACAGCAAAATTGTTTTAAAAAAAAGCTATGCACCTGAATGCATAGTGTAGAAAGTTGTCGGTGTACACTCTGTGATGAAGTTAAATATGTATAATCCTGATACATATAGCTCCCATAACATTTATATCACTGACAAATATATGTGCGTTTACCAACTTGTTACTGCTAGACTAAATCAGCATAATCTCTTGTAAGGTGATGTTTTACACAGAAGATAAGCACCTTGGAAAACCCTTTCTCACCCTACACTCAACAGGGAACTCCTGTCCAAAATTACCAATTTCTAGAATAATACACAACAACATTCAATTTAGTTGCACATAATTCCTCAAAAAGTTTTATATCCAGCATTTTTACCGCATAAATGTAATTAAATGGCACCAGGGTTGCACGGTGGCGCAGCGGTGGAGATGCTGCCTTACAGCGTTTGCAGTGCTGGAGACCCGGGTTCGATCCTGACTACGGGTGATGTCTGCACGGAGTTTGTACGTTCTCCCTGTGACCGCGTGGGTTTTCACCGAGATATAACCATATAACCATATAACAATTACAGCACGGAAACAGGCCATCTCGACCCTTCTAGTCCGTGCCGAACACGTATTCTCCCCTAGTCCCATATACCTGCGCTCAGACCATAACCCTCCATTCCTTTCCCGTCCATATAACTATCCAATTTATTTTTAAATGATAAAATCGAACCTGCCTCCACCACCTTCCCTGGAAGCTCATTCCACACAGCCACCACTCTCTGAGTAAAGAAGTTCCCCCTCATGTTACCCCTAAACTTCTGTCCCTTAATTCTCAAGTCATGTCCCCTTGTTTGAATCTTCCCTACTCTCAGTGGGAAAAGCTTATCCACGTCAACTCTGTCTATCCCTCTCATCATTTTAAAGACCTCTATCAAGTCCCCCCTTAACCTTCTGCGCTCCAAAGAATAAAGCCCTAACTTGTTCAACCTTTCTCTGTAACTTAGTTGCTGAAACCCAGGCAACATTCTAGTAAATCTCCTCTGTACTCTCTCTATTTTGTT
Source organism: Amblyraja radiata (assembly GCF_010909765.2). Lineage (NCBI taxonomy): Eukaryota > Metazoa > Chordata > Chondrichthyes > Rajiformes > Rajidae > Amblyraja > Amblyraja radiata. The sequence goes on from NC_045961.1 coordinate 11,897,599, forward strand.
GACATCCTTCCTATAATTAGGCGACCAAAATTGTACCTTCGGTTTCATCCCACACTCCAAAGACGCACAGGTTTATAGGTTCATTGGCTTGGTGTATGTGTAAATTGTACCCTGTGTGTGTAGGATTGTGTTAATGTGCGGGGATCGTTGGTCGGTGTGGACACGGTGGGCCGTAAGGCCTGTTTCATTAAAAAAATGTAAACAAATTACAATTACAGATCATTTTAACAAATAGGGATTTGCCGCATGAGTAAATGGTTAATGTGTTTGTGTGAGATTCTTTTATATTAATGATAATTTAAATCCTCTGTTTCAAATGACTTAATTGGAATGGTAATGTTCACATGCTGAAATGGAACAGTGAAGTTTCCCTCCATCTTCCAAAATGTTCACACACCATGACAACTGTTCTACTGTTTGGTGACGAGGAGCAATGATTGCTTGCAAGGAACGGTGCATCGACACAATGCCGCAAGGTTCACTAATCCCGGATATCATGGCGCGTTCTGTAACGGAGCAGAGGAAAGATTGCAACTGCTCACATTTTCACAAAAGAACATAAGCATGACAGCAGATTTTAGGCACAGTGAATTTGAACGATGTGCCAGTCACAGTCCACCATTTAGAAAGAAAGAACTTGCATTTGTGCTTTTTACAACCACTCATCTCAAAATGCTTTCTAGCGAATTAAACATTTGAACCATTATTGTTCTAACATGGAGTTGCTGCCATCAATTTGTAAATCGCAATGCAATAATTCACAGATAATCTCTGTTAAAGGTGTTGTTTGAGAGACATAAATGACTGAAAACAGGCTTCGCTTTGAAATATTGCTGTGGGAATGTATATATAGATTGGCTGAACAAACATGAATATTAAATTTAACCTTTAGACACCTAATTCCCAGTGCAGATGGCGACTTCATTGAACCGCGGGTCAGGCGGCGCGACTCTCGTCAGCAGCGGCCTCTGCAGTCCGTCTGTGTTTTTATTATTTTTTGTCTCGTTTTTATGTAGTTTTTGTTATTTTTTTTGTTGGGGTATGTGTGTGGGGGGGTGGGGGGGAGGGGGTAACTTAAAAATATTTCCCCTGCACGGGAGACCCGACCTTTTCTTTGTCGGGTCTCCGTTGTCATTGGGGCTGCAACGTGGAGCGGCCTCCAACAGGAACGACCTGGGGTTCCAGCTGTGGAGCTGCCGACTACTCACCGTCACGGGGCTGGCCGAGTCTGGAGCGGGTGGAGCGGTGGTGGAGCGCTGCTGCGACCCGACCCCCGGAGATTCGGAGGCTGCAACTGCGGGTTTGGCGGACGGCGGCACCGGGAGCCCGCGGGTCCCTGCTGGGAGACCGCTTTTCGGGGCTTCCGCAACGGCGACTTCTCCCGCCCGAGTTGCGGGGTTGAAGAGCACCTGAGCGGGGTCTTGGAATGGCCGCGGGACTTTGCGAGCGCACGCCGGGGGCTCTAACACCAAGACCCGGTGTGCGACCTTGCATCACCCGGCGTGGCTTTAATGGCCGCGGGACAATCGCCATCGCCACCCGGGGGCTTTGACTTTGACTCTGACTCTGACATCGGGGGGGAGAGTGCAGTGGAGAGATAAGTTTTTTTGCCTTCCATCACAGCGATGTGATGGATGTTTGTGTAAACTGTGTTGTGTCTCGGGTCTTTTTGTTTTGTAATGTATGGCTGCAGAAACGACATTTCGTTTGGACCTCAAGGGGTCCAAATGACAAATAAATTGATTTGTATTGTATTGTAACCACAATTTAGAGTCCATAAGATCAGTTTCCATAAGATATCCGTGCTCTGTTGAAGGAGAAGTAACTACTTTGCAGCTTTGTATGTAACATTGCACGTTGTAAAGCACAGAAATGAATATATGTAACAAAACGACAGATGCTGGGAATCTGAATGGTAAAGGGCCTGTCCCACTTGGGCGACCTAATCCACGAGTTTAGAAGACCCTAGACGAGTTGAAAAAAATGTCAAGGTCATGTTGACTCGCTGAAGTAAAAGACCTTTTACGACCTCCTACGACTATGTCTACGACCTCCCACGACTATGTCTACGACCTCCCATGACTATGTCTACGACCTCTCACGACTATGTCTACGACCTCCTACGACCCCCCTCGACCCCCCTTGACCTCAGTCTTCCACACCTAAGACCAACCACGACTAGCTACAAGTGGGAAATGATCACATGATAAATTGATGTCGTTGGCATTTTTTTTCTCGGGCCAGTTACCGACCTACGACTACCTACGACTACCATCATGACCTACTACGACCTACCTACAAGTAAAGAGTATCCATTTTTTCCATGCCGACCTTTTTTTTTTCCTCGTGGACATTTTTTATCAGGCTGGAAAAAAACCGCAGCGACCTACTTTAGACCACGAGTACGCGGAGACCACTCACGAGCATGAGGAAGAGTTACGAAGACCGCCTACGACCACGTGGCGACCATGCTGCGAGTATGCGTCAAGGGAAAACTCGGCAGAGGTCGCCAATTAGGTGGTGAAAGTGGGACAGGGGCTTAACACAGTGACGCAGCTCACAGAGCTGCTGTCTCACAGAGCCAGAGACTGGGGCTCGATCTTGACCTCGTGTTCTGTCTGCATGGAGTTTGCACATTCTCCCTGTGACTGCACAAATTTCCTCTGGGTGCTTAGGTTTCCTCCCACATCCCAAAGACGTGAGGTTTTGCAGGTTAATTGGCCTGTGTAAATTTGCCCTCCAATATGTAGGGAATGGATGAGAAATTGGGATAACATAGAACTCGTGTGTATGGGTGATCAATGGTCAGAGTGGGCTCAGTTAGTCAAAGGCCCTGTTACCATACTGCATCTCTAAGCTAAACTAAACTAAACTGATAGCAGAAAATACTGGAAAAAGTTTGCAGGTCAGGCAGCCACCTGTAGAAGAGAAACAGTCAACGTTTTTGGTCTGCAGCTCTTGGCAGCACATGGAAAGAGAGGGACAGTGTTGATCAGGAGAGAAGGTCCTGGGATGGATGCACAATGCAAATAGAATCTCTGTGACAGGGCAAATGAAATAGCTTAATCTGTTGAGAACTCCACTACTAAACTGTTTAGATTTATCCTATCTCATGCACTCCCTTTGCTCTGTACCTTCTCTCCTACTGAATATTAACTTGTATCTTTCCTTTCCCACTACTGATGAAGGATTACAGACACAAAATGACAACAGGGGTTTCCCTTCCCAAAGATACTGCCCGACCTGCTGAGTCTTTCCAGCATTTTAATTACAGAAAGTAATATTTCTGTGATGCTAACGAAAAACATGCTGGTTTTTAAGGATAGAGCAGTGTAATCAGACAATCTAAATTGCTATTTCAAAGGATTAACAGCGATCAAATGACTTTCTTTAATCCTGCACTATTTTATGGGATATTTGTTGATTACTGTACAGTAACAAATGTAACGTTACGTCTTTTTAGATAATTTCCTACTCTGAGAAAACAAATATGACAATCTAATTTTTGTGGCACTGGTGTGCATATTGCAATTGAGAAATTTAGTTTAGTTTAGTTTAGAGATACAGCGAGGAAACAGGCCCTTCAGCCCATCGAGTCCGCACCGACTAGGGATCCCCGCTCAATAAAACAACCCTACACACACTAGGGACAAATTACATTTATACATTTATGCTGAAGCCAATTAACCTACAAACCTGTATGTCTTTGGAGTGTGGGAGGAAACCAGAGTGTGGGAGGAAACTGTATCTCTAAACTGTAAATTAATCCTGGTGAAAATCCACGCGGTCACAGGGAGAATGTATAAACTCCATACAGACAGTACCCATAGTCAGGATCGAACCCAGGTCTCTGGTGCAGTAAGGCAGCAAATCTACCGCTAGACCACCGTGCCGCCCCGGAATTTTCCGGAATTATAAGGAATTGTAAGGATTCCTTATGTGACAAAGGCCAGGTTTTCCATTTTCTTTGGATGTGACTTTGACCAGAGATCAACAATGAGTAGTGCAGTTAACCCCACTCTTACAGTGAATATTTCTCCCCCGACCAACCTTGAAGGAAGAAAATAATTGATTGCTATTCCATTATTGTTTGTGAGACTCTGTACTGCACAAACCAGCTTCTATATTTTCCACAACACAGCTGTAAATACAACAAGAATAAGGATTAGGAAGATCCTAAAGCTATGGAATGTGCCCTATTACAGCAAGTTCTCTATTTATTATATAAAATTGGAAGCTGGAAATATAATAGCAGGTTCAAAAAATGTGTTTAAAACTGGAGATTTCCTGCCATGTTGAACCAAATGTTCTGAGCATACTTTGAGGCAAATTAAATTAAATCAGATAATTGTAGACCTTGTGAAATGCATGGAATCCTAAATACTTTCATCTGGACACAGCTTGCCAAATGCCTCGTTGAGAAAAATAATTAATGGTGTTTCATTTTTTATAAGTACAGTCCTAAAAATATGAAGCAAGGACCTCTGAATGTTCTGAATGCTGACAACAGAAAACCAACTTGTTATTGGATTATGGAATACAGCATAAGGTTTTCATAATTTAATACTGAAATCCATACAGCTACTGGAAAAAGAAATGACTAGTTTCCAAACTAGCTGCTTCCAACCTTATTTTTGCTATGAAATGTGGTTTTTATCAGAAATGTTTATAAAAATATGCAATGTCTGTGAAGTCTTTGGAAAGTATACATTTAATGGATTCCCCTTGATTGTTACAGTAAAAGCTGGCATTATTCTGTGGTTTGCACTGCTGATTTCATTCTGAAAGCATTTGCTTTGAATTTTATTTTTAACATGAAACCTTTATTTGGAAATGTCACTATTTAAATTAAATCGCATTTCCAATTCAAACAGAACATCACCCAGAATGGGTATTTTTTTAAATAGAAACCGCCAGTAACGTTTGCATTACATACTCTGCCTCTTGTTCAGTGTTTGATTTTTTTCCCCACAGTCTTGCACTTAAACTATCAGGAAATACTATAATTGACTACTTCACACAATACTTCTGTAATGATGTGGAACACAAAGATAGCAAGGCATGTAAAGATTTTCTGCTGTGCATTCAACCTTAAAAGGAACTGGTAATTCCAGGTAGCAGTGCATGCAGCTTAAATTTAATAAGCAAAGGTCACTTCATTATTACTGTTTATATTATTTTGTATAGAAATAAAGATTTTTTAATTTATAATGGAAAGTTGGGCAGTCCACAGCATGCTTGGATAACAAAAATTACAAAGCAATAATTCTGAGTATGTTTTAAGGAAGGATGAGTGCTTTACATCATATTTAATAATCAATGCAAGTGTTTTATCAGTCAGGTCATTTCTGAAAGCTATTATCATTAACTGTGTGCTTGTATTGCAATTAGATAGGCTACAAGCAAGGAAATAAATAAAGTTTCTGGTTAATAGGAAGGTTTTTTTAATAATTGAAAAGCACTCATTGTTTAGCTTGGTTGCTCTGCTTTATTGAATAATTAACCTGAAAACAACAACTATCGCTGTTTGCTTTCATAATCAAAAGTGACTCGATCAGAAACTACAAATCAGAATTGCACTTGTTCATCATATTCCATTTGGGAAGTATATCAGTAAAACCAATAGAAAGATAGAAGCCCAAACAGAAACATAAAATATTACTCATTTCGGCAATATTTGATTACATTCATGCCATTAATTTCATTATATGTCTCTAAAATAAAGCTCCACTGTTTGTGTCAAATCTCACACTCACTGACAATGGTTAGTTGCAAACTGTGGTTTATGATAAGACACACCATTTTCATGGCAGTATGAAACTGAGGAAACTCCAATCAAATCTGCACAATATATTCTCACGCAATCGTTTTTTTTAAAATTGAGTTGTTAATGAGATGGTCCACTTTTAAACCTACAAGTGTAATTCTGGATTAACATTCAAAATGCACACAGATAAACCTCTAATAAATAACCAACTCTCTCCCAATGTTAAGTCAAACATTGATTTCCTTAAATGGATCATTTTTCAAAAATATTATTTTAAGTGTAACTAAAACAAAAGCTATTGGTCACTTGTATTTCTGAAGGATATTCTGAAGGGTTGTAGAATTAAATTCTTATACAATTTGTTATAAATGTAAAGCCACTAAAGTAATTAAAAGCACATATCCTTTAACCCTTGCCCTTCTCACCTTAAAGCTGTGCCCTCTAATCCTTAATATTTCCACTGGAACAAAATAATATGACTGTCTACCCTATTTAAGAGGCTTTTAGATAGGCACACAGAAAGGCAGGGTATGTAGGCATAAGGGCCACATGAAAGCTGAGTAGATTAGTATAACTTGGCATGGTACACGGCATGAATATTTTGGGCTGAAGGACCTGTTCTTATGTCTAAAAGCTATATCTAGGGTATGGTAGCATATTTTAAAAATTATTGTTTTAATAATCCTTATACTTGAAATCAGATTTCAGTCAAATCTGGGACGGCACGGTGGCGTCGCAGAGAGCTGCTGCCTTGCAGCGCAGACACCCGGGTTTGATCCTGACTACGGGTGCTGTCTGTACAGAGTTGGTATGTTTTCCCCATGACCTGCATAGGTTTTCTTCGAGATCTTTGGTTTCCTCCCATATTCCACAGGTTAATTGGATGGTATATTGTAAATAGTTCCTAGTGTGTGTAGTATGCGGGGATCACTGGTCAGTATGGATTGGTGGGCCTAAGGGCCTGTTTCCGCACTTTATCTCAAAACTAAACTAAACTCAACTTAAAAAAAACAGGTGCTAAGAGAAGTGACTATAAAATTGCTGGACTTCGGGAAAAGAACAACAGGTGCCTAACATTTTCCAGTGAAGTTCAGTTCTTTATGTGCCCCAAGTTACTTTGTTTTCTTTGGCAGTCTCTCAGGGTGGGGGTGGACTTATTTCTGAGGTGATGATGAATCTTCTGTGGACCGCCATGCTGTGCTGATTGAGTGCAATCAGGGTCTTGGTGCCGAGGAGGTTGAAATGGCGCTGACAACAGAAGGGGAGAATCAGGGTTCAAGGGCCCAGCAAAGAGCGCTCAACTGAGTCACTGCCTCACGGACAGGTTGCCTACTTCCAACCAGCAGCAACTACACACACAGCATGGTCAACTCTCAACTTCATCTTCATTAGCACCTGTGAAAAGACTCTTGACTTCTCCACCAGAAAATAAAGAGAGTCATCTGATGACAATTGCCAAGAGCTAAGTATGTAGGAAGGTACTGCAGGTGCTAGTTTAAACCGAGGATAGACACAAAAAGCTGAGTAACTCAGCGGGACAAGCAGCATCTACGGAGAGAAGGAATCGGAGACGTTTTGGGTTGAGACCCTTCTTCACTGAAAATCTTCATCAGTCTGAAGAAGGGTCTCGACCGGAGAAGTCACCCATTCCTTGCCTCCAGAGATGCTGCCTGGCCCGCTGAGTTACTCCAGCTTTTTGTGTCTATCTTCACGAGCTAAGTAAATTGAAAACACCATTGTGTCTTAAACTAGAAACGATACAGAACTGCAAGCATTTAAATGTTAAGGTCCAATTAAAAAAGTGACAAAAGCAGATGACTGGTGAAAGAGTGCAGGAGATTTAGTAACTAACTGATAACCACATGGAATCATCAATGCCATCAACATCACCTATGATGCAAGAGATTATTTTTGATCTGAGTGTGCTGGACTCCATCTCACTGCACATAATCCTAATGGGCCTGACCCACTGTACGAGGTAATTCAAGAGTTCTCCCGAGTTTTCCCCTGATTCGAACTCGGGGAATGTCCGTAGCGGGTCCGGAGGAGTTCGTGGATGTCTCGTAGCGGCTCGTAATACTAACGGTAGGTACTCGGGAAATCCGGTAAACTCGTGACGTTTTTTCAACACTGTGAAAAATGTCCACTAGTAAAAAAATACTCGTGATTAAAAAAATTGTTGCTTTTTACTCATACGAGCCGCTACGAGACCCATGAACTCCTGTGAACCCGCTACGGACATTCTCCGAGTTCGAATCAGGGGAAAACTTGGGAGAACTCTTGAATTACCTCGTACAGTGGGACAGGCCTTTTAATAATCCAGATTCATTCTGGTGCAGTAGAAGGTATGTGAGGCCTTCGGAAAATTAAATAAAATAACAACGCCCCTTTACCAGGGGAAATTCTTCAATGCACACTAAAACAGTGATAAATACCTCTGATAGACACAATAAGCTGGGGTAACTCAGCGGGACAGGCAGCATCCCTGGAGAGAAGGAATGGGTGATGTTTCGGGTCGAGACCCTTCTTCAGCCTGGAAATGTAACGTCCAGGTTCAGGAATATCTGATTCGCTATAGCCATTAGGCTATTAAACACTATAAACTCCAAATCAATACCTCTGTTGAGATTGTGACCTCATCTCCTTTATCTGGAGATAGAAGAGCATGCAAAAGGTGTGCGGTTATATGACCATGTACAAGAAGAGAAACACGTTCAGTTGTAGTAATCCCATGCTATTGACTATTGCCTGCCCACTAAAGTGAGGGGCCAAGCCATTTTTCTGTATTCAGAATAAAATCAGACAACGTAGCAAAAGGAAGGACCATCACCGCCTACATTTGCCAACTTCCTCTTCCTCTACTTCCTCTACTTCCTGAGGATTGCCGAGATTCGGTGTGTCAGAGAGGATCCTCTTGAACTTCTACGGACCCTTGTACAGTAGAGAAGACAGATTGACTGGTTGCATCATGGCTTGGTTCGGCAACTTGAATGCCCAGGAGTGAAGAAGACTGCAAAAAGTGGTGACCACTGGCCAGTCCATCACGGGTTCTGACCTCCCCATCATCGAAGGGATTTATCGGAGTCGATGACTCAAAAAGACAGCCAGCATCATCAACTAATTACTTCGGCAGTTTGTTCCATACACCCACCACTCTTTGTGTGAAAAGGTTACCCCTCACATTCCTATTAAATCTTTTCCCCCTCAACTTTAACCCATATCGTTTTGTTCTTGATTCCCCTACTATGGGCAAGAGACTTTGTGCGTCTGCCTGATCTATTTTACCCACGATTTTGTACACCTCTATGAAATTACCGCTCATCCTCCTGCACTATCAGGAATAGAGTCCTTGCCTGCTCAACCTCTCCCAAAAGCTCAGGCCTTTGAGTCCTGGCAACATCCTCGTGAATTTTCTCTGCACCCGTTCCAGCTTGACAACATCTTTCCTATAACATGGTGACTGAACATAACACTCCAAATGCGGTCTCACCAACATCTTATATGATCTCCGACCTTCTATACTCAATACTCTGACTGATGAAGGCCAATGTGCCAAAGGCCTCTTTGACCACCCTATCTAACTGTGACGGAAATCACTATCAAAATATGGAGGGGACTGGGGGACAGGGGGAACACAATTTATTGGCGGCCACGCGCGCATGCGCACACTCAAACACACACGCGAGGCTTCGAAGGCTTCTGCCATGGGCCATGTGAAGGGTAATTACAGCTGAATCCAGTGCTAAATGCAGCTCAACTCTACCTGTCTCGCCGGGTTAACCTACAGCCCTGCCTGGACGGACGGAATACCAGTCCAGAGCCGTGGAGCTAACGCTGCTTCTCCACACTGGCTGTAAGCCTGGGCCATATTTCCCTTAAATCCAGGCAGGGCTGTAGGTTAACCCGGCGGGAGAGGCAGAGTTGAGCTGGGCTTAGCGCTGCTTCTCTGCGCCCGTCTGACTCCCAACGTCTCTGGCTATCCCCGGGCGTGGGGGGCACTCAGGTGGGGACGGGGATGGTCCAGTGGCGGTTCGGCAGCAATTGCATTGCTGGAGAGCCGGCCGGGAACGATCCTGGCTACGGATGAGGCGCAGGTCTGTGTCCAGGGCATTACGCATTACGCGCGCACGGTGCGTGGTGATGTAGGCAGTGACGCACGGCGCCCCAGGATTTCGGGATGTAGAAAATCTTTGCGCGCCATCTACGTGACGTGCAAATGACGCCCAAGTGGGACAGGCCCTTTAATCTTCAGTGAACCGCAAGGTCTTCTTCTTCTTCTCCCCTCCCACCCCAACCATGGACTGTTTGCCTTCCTCCCATCAGGGAGGCGGTACAGGAGCCTCAGGTCTCGTACTAGTAGGATGAGGAACAGCTTCTACAACAACACTATCACACTGCTGAACTCGGAGTCCCGCCGATAGATTTCTCCAGTCTCTCCGTCCACATTGTTTGCTTATTCTGTATTTTTATTTCTATATTGCACTATTACTACGGACTGACGCTAAACTGCATTTCGTTGTACCCATACTTGTATCTGTGCAATGACATTAAAATTGAATTGAATTGAATTGAATTGAATTCTTGTCGAGTCCACACACAAGATTAGTTGTTCAGCCAGAGCTGAACACACTCTCGGCATCTGCATACAACCGTGTCTGTCTCGTCATTGTTGTGCTTCTTTTGCATGGTGGTGGAAAGTTTGGCGGAAACAGGGCTGCGACGTGAACGCTCTTTCCTTGACGCCAAGAACCAGATAACACCGGTGTAAGGTGAGAAGGGGAAACTTTAATCGGATCCTGAGCGGCAAATGTTTCACACAGAGGCTGATGGGTTCATGGAATGAGCTGCCAGTTGAGGGGCCAGGTATATAGATAGGAAAGAGGGATATATGTCAAATGTGGGCAGGTGGGACTGGTGTAGTTGGGAAATCTTAGGCGGTGTGGGCAAGTTGGCCCGAAAGTCCTGTTTCATGCTGTATCACTCTCTGACTCCAAATACCTAATGACACTCTGAGGAAATGAAAAATTCAATGTCAGTGCAAACATTCTCTTTGTTTTTCTTTATAATGAACATGTTGCATTGAATCTCATGTTCAATGTTGTTGTAGGCAATAACAGTAACCAAACAAAGATCTTTGGTTTTCTTAAAGAATCAGTGGAAGGAATTGTTCATTTAAATGGTACAGCATTTCTGCCTTAATATTATGCAGACTCAATGGGATAAAATGTTGCAGGTTTATACTGAACTACACGGAGAAGAACCATGGAATTTGTAAAAAGCAGGAATGGGGTGCTGATTTTGGATGATCAGCCATGATCATATTGAATGGTGGTGCTGGCTCGAAGGGCCGAATGGCCTACTCCTGCACCTATTTTTCTATGTAATGACTTTACCAACTGACATGTCCCGTAGTGATGCTCAAAGCAAGATAAATCTGAAACCTCATCCTCTCCAGAATGAAAAATAAAGAAAACTTGAACAAATCCTGAAAAGTGTCTAGAATGACGCACACCTGTGCGGGGCTCGTTCCCGTGATATTCTTAAACTAAAGCAGAGATACAATTTATGGTTGAGACACACAACATGGGCAATCAGAGGTCAATTAAATATATTTGGGCATCAATTTGAAGTCATTTCATGAACTCCAAATACGTAAATCTTTTAAGACAAATGCACTTTGAATTGATTGAATAGGCCTGCAGCTTCCTGACTTTTTTTAATTAAGTCTGTTATGGAGATTAAAGGTTAAGTGTTAATTATTGCAATTGATTGCCCTGATTGCCAGAAACACTACTGTTCAGCCTTCACCAATGTTCTTTGAGTCATAGTCATAGAGTGATACAGTGTGGAAACAGGCCCTTCGTCCCAACTTGCCCTCCGTGTAGTTCAGTATAAACCTGCAACATGTCCCAGCTAGTAACATACAGCAATGTCCACGTGTAGATGAGGCTGTTATGATCCAAAACCTCCATCTTTCACTTTGCCACATTGAACTTATCTCCACATACCTTGACTCTATCATATCTTCCCTTCCCATCTATACCCCTCCACCATTTTGGCAAATTTTGATCCCCCACCTTGAATGTCTTGAATGTGATTCGCTGAAAACCTTTGCTCAGTCTGCCTGAACCTACCTGATCTCCCGGTTGCTAAACACTTTAACTCCCCTTCAAATTCCCACACTGACATTACTGTCCTCGGCCATCTCCATTGTCAGAGTGAGTCTAATCGCAAATTTGAGGAATAGCATCTCATATTTCGCTTGGGCAGCTTATAGCCCAGTGGTATGAATATTGATTTATCTTACCAAGTAACCCCGGCACTCCCTCTCTCTCTATCCCTCCCCCACCCAACTTATACCAGCTTCTCATTTCCACCCAACAAACAGCTAACAATGGCCCGTTTACTTTACCATTGTTACTTTCTTGCATATCTTTCATTCATTGTTCTTTATCTCTCTACATCATCGTCTATATCTCTTGTTTCCCTTTCCTGTGACTTTCAGTCTGAAGATGGGTCTCGACCCGAAACCTCACCCATTCCTTCTCTCCAGAGATGCTTCCTGTCCCACTGAGTTACTCCAGTTTCTTGTGTCTTTGCTTCTATTGTGCCTGACGGAGCCCTCTCATGGATTTCTTCTGTTTCTTGGACCTGCTCTCACACCTCCACTCTCTGGATAAAACAGAGATAGTGTTCCCCTCATTCTTAGCTTTCACCTTACTAGCCTCCACATCCAACACATTTCTCATAACCACCTACTCCAACCTTATCCTTCGTCAAATCCGCCATATGCAACAAGATCCCGCCACCAGCCACATCTTTCCCCCCCCCCCCCAACCTTCACCGCCTTACGAGGGTTCACTCCTGCTCTGTCTCCCGGGTCTGTTCATTCTTCCCCATTCACCCCTTACTAACCCATGGCACTTTCCCCAGAAACCATAAGAGGCGCAACGCTGGCCCCGCACCTGCTCCCTCACCTAAAGAGCTTTTCCAGGTGAGACAACGTCTATTTATTGCTCCCGCCGTAGATCCCGCCATTGGCGAGACCAAGAGCAGACCAGGCCACTGATGCGCAGAGCACTTGTGCGCTGTCTGCACTGCACACCCTAAGTTTCCAGTTGCATGCTATTTCCATTCCCTTTCCCACTTTAAACTTGCCCATCCTGGCCATCTCCACTGCCAGAGTGAGGTCAAATGCAAATGCAAAGTAAAAGAAAACACCTCATATTCTGCCTGGTTAGCCACAACCCAATGATGTGAACATTACAATGTCCAATTTGAGCTAACCCACCCCAATGGTATGTTTGGGGGGACCCACCAGCCGGCAAATCCAACAAGGGCAGAGTCCCTCTGGTCCTCACCTTTCACCCCACCAGCCGGCAAATACAACACATAATCCTCCGCCATTTCCGCCACCTCCAACGTGACCCTACCACTCGCCACATCTTCCCATCTCCCCCCATGTCTGCCTTCCGCAAAGACCGCTCCCTCCGCAACTCCCTCGTCAATTCTTCCCTTCCCTCCCACACCACCCCCTCCCAGGGCACTTTCCGTTGCAACCGCAAGAAATGCAACACCTGTCCCTTCACCTCCCCCCTCGACTCCATTCAAGGACCCAAGCAGTCGTTCCAGGTGCGACAAAGGTTCACCTGTATCTCCTCCAACCTCATCTACTGCATCCGCTGCTCTAGATGTCAGCTGATTTACATCGGGGAGACTAAGCGGAGGTTGGGCGAGCGTTTCGCCGAACACCTCCGCTCAGTCCGCAATAACCAACCTGACCTCCCGGTGGCTCAGCACTTCAACTCCCCCTCCCATTCCCAATCCGACCTCTCTGTCCTGGGTCTCCTCCATTGCCAGAGTGAGCAACAGCGGAAATTGGAGGAACAGCACCTCATATTCCATATAACCATATAACCATATAACAATTACAGCACGGAAACAGGCCATCTCGACCCCTCTAGTCCGTGCCAAACACATAATCTCCCCTAGTCCCATATACCTGCGCTCAGACCATAACCCTCCATTCCTTTCCCATCCATATAACTATCCAATTTATTTTTAAATGATAAAAACGAACCTGCCTCCACCACCTTCACTGGAAGCTCATTCCACACAGCTACCACTCTCTGAGTAAAGAAGTTCCCCCTCATGTTACCCCTAAACTTTAGTCCCTTAATTCTCAAGTCATGTCCCCTTGTTTGAATCTTCCCTACTCTCAGTGGGAAAAGCTTTTCCACGTCAACTCTGTCTATCCCTCTCATCATTTTAAAAACCTCTATCAAGTCCCCCCTTAACCTTCTGCGCTCCAAAGAATAAAGCCCTAACTTGTTCAACCTTTCTCTGTAACTTAGTTGCTGAAACCCAGGCAACATTCTAGTAAATCTCCTCTGTACTCTCTCTATTTTGTTGACATCCTTCCTATAATTAGGCGACCAAAATTGTACACCATACTCCAGAATTGGCCTCACCAATGCCTTGTACAATTTTAACATTACATCCCAACTTCTATACTCAATGCTCTGATTTATAAAGGCCAGCACACCAAAAGCTTTCTTTACCACCCTATCTACATGAGATTCCACTTTCATGGAATTGTGCACAGTTATTCCCAGATCCCTCTGTTCACCTACATTCTTCAATTCCCTACCATTTACCATGTACGTCCTATTTTGATTTGTCCTGCCAAGATGTAGCACCTCACACTTATCAGCATTAAACTCCATCTGCCATCTTTCAGCCCACTCTTCCAACTGGCATAAATCTCTCTGTAGACTTTGAAACTCTTCTTCATTACCCGCAACCCCACCTATCTTAGTATCATCTGCATACTTACTAATCCAATTTACCACACCATCGTCCAGATCATTGATGTACATGACAAACAACAGTGGACCCAACACAGATCCCTGTGGCACCCCACTCGTCACTGGCCTCCAACCTGACAAACAACCATCCACCATTACTCTCTGGCATCTCCCATTCAGCCACTGTTGAATCCATCTTGCTACTCCACCATTAATACCCAACCATTGAACCTTCTTAACCAACCTTCCATGAGGAACCTTGTCAAAGGCCTTACTGAAGTCCATATACACAACATCCACTGCTTTACCCTCATCAATTTCCCGAGTAACATCTTCAAAAAATTCAAGAAGATTAGTTAAACATGACCTTCCAGGCACAAATCCATGTTGACTGTTCCTAATCAGACCCTGTTTATCCAGATGCTTATATATATTATCTCTAAGTATTCTTTCCATTAATTTTCCCACCACTGACGTCAAACTAATAGGTCTATAATTGCTAGGTTTACTCTTAGACCCCTTTTTAAACAATGGAACAACATGCGCAGTACGCCAATCCTCCGGCACTATTCCCGTTTCTAATGACATTTGAAATATTTCTGCCATAGCCCCTGCTATTTCTACACTAACTTCCCTCAATGTCCTAGGGAATATCCTGTCCGGACCTGGAGACTTATCCACTTTTATATTTCTCAGAAGTGTCAGTACTTCCTCTTCTTTGATCCTCATAGTTTCCATAGCTACTCTACTTGTTTCCCTTACCTCACATAATTCAATATCCTTCTCCTTGGTGAATACCGAAGAAAAGAAACTGTTCCATCTGGGGACCTTGCGTCCGGATGGCATTAACATTGAATTCTCCCAATTTTGCTAGTCCTTGCTGTCTCCTCCCCTTCCTCAACCCTCTAGCTGTCTCCTCCCACCCTCCCATCTGCCCGCCCTCGGGCTCCTCCTCCTCCCCTTTTCCTTCCTTCTCCCCCCCACCCCCCATCAGTCTGAAGAAGGGTTTCGGCCCGAAACATCGCCTATTTCCTTCGCTCCATAGATGCTGCTGCACCCGCTGAGTTTCCCCAGCAATTTTGTGTACCTCCTATGGTATGTTTATCTCCTTCCAATCCTCCTCCAGTCCTCTCATGTTTGTCCCCTATACAATGACTCCAGACTCAATCATCAATTGTTATCCCCCTTGCCATCCTGGTTCCATCCACTTACTACACACACATTCCACCCATCGGCTCCCCTCCTTCCCCATCTGCTTCTGGACCCACCTTACCTTCACATCTCTGCTGATGGTTCCTATAATTATCTTCCACATCTATTAGAATCAAGCACTTGAAAAAGACGCTGGAGTAAATCAGCAGATCAGGCAGCGTCCCCAGTTGATATGACCTGAAGGAAATCTTCCAATGACAGTCTTGTACATTAACACAAAGCCAAATCAAGGATAATTGGGGAACGGTTCATTTGTTTTAACGAAAGTACAGTTCGGTTTAGTTTATAGTAATGTGTACCGAGGTACAGTCAAAAGCTTTTGTTTTGTGCTAACCAGTCAGCAGAAAACAAAGCAAAGACAGAAAAAGTAATGAATATTGCTGAGAAAGTCAATGCATCTTGGTCACCGAATGTTGCTCCAAAAAAGTGTTTGTTCTCTTTCTGAATTCAGTCATCCTTGTATTCCTAACAGTTTAACAATGATATCAATCTTGATTGTTGGTAGACTTTAATATGGTACTGACAATTTCTATACGAGAAATCTATTGTAGTTGTCAACAATTGAAAGCACGGGATTATTGGAGTGTAAAGCTACAAAATCAACATCTATATCACCCTGATATGATTCTTTGCTTCTTGCAGTTTTGACATTCTGAATGTTTGACATGCAATGTCCAACCAAACAATCAATTTGTGGCAACCATACCTTGGTCGTTTACACTTTCTTACATTTGTAACTTTTTTTTGCCCTTCATCAGAAATATTTATGACTCTCCAGAAGTGATTCCAGGAAAGCAACCAAAGTGATTACCTTGCACCACAAGTTCTGATGCGGATGCAATCATGACTTCATCACAACCTTGGTGGAAAACTTGTAGCGAATGTGTGATGTCATGTAAGAATATTGTTTCCATGTTATACTTACAGCTTTGTTGATTGAATGGACTGCAATTTTTTGTTGTTGGGGTTTTGATCTTATTAATGTTATTGTCACAGACAACTAATTACTGTTTTCATAAGGGATAAGTTATGCTACAATATTATCTTTCTGATTAGGTGGATCAACTGATAAGTGCAGTGAAGAACAAATTCATCCTCAGCATCAGCAGAATTGTTGTTGATCTCTTCTTTAGCTTCAATGCTTACCAGTCCCTGATTAGGACAGAAACATAACCCAGGGTCCTCCCCCCAACCACTCCTCCCCAATCACCACCTCACACCCACTTACAGCCTGACTTCAAAGACTGGGCCCTCGTCCACTGCCCACCCCCTCCTTGCTGCCCAACATCAGTCTGGCCACTTCTACATCACTAAAAATAGAAATTGAGGAGACAAAAAAGCCGGAAATCTCCAGGACCGGACAATGTTTCTCCCTCTACCCTCAAGCTCTGTGCCGAACAACTGGCACCAGTCTACATAGATATTTTCAATCGGTCCCTGCAAACCTGCACTGTCGCTGCCTGCTTCAAAGTCTACACTATTGTTCCTGTACCCAAAAAGCCAAGGATTACTGGTCTCAATGACTACAGGCCTGTCACCCTGATCCCTGTAGTTATGAAGACCCTTGAAAGACTTGTGCTGGACCCCCTGCAGTTTGCATACTGGGCCAATAGATCAGTGGATGACGCAGTAAACCTAGGTCTGCGCTTCATCCTCCAGCACCTAGACCACCAGGGGACCTATGCAAAGATTTTGTTTGTGGATTTTAGCTCTGCATTCAACACCATTGTGCCAGAGCTACTAATCTCCAAACTCCCCCAGTTGACTGCCTGAACCCCTCTGTCAGTGGATCACCAACTTCCTGGCTGCAACCTTCCCCCCAATGATGAACTGTACCCTGCAAGGGCCAGGAAGCGAGCGGATAAGATCATCTCTGGCCCCTCTCACCCAGGCCACAAACGATTTGAAGTACTTCCCTCTGGAAAGCCACCACAGGCAGACATAAAAACAGCTTCTTTCCATGAGCAGTAGCTCTACTGAACAGCTAAAAGTCTGTAGCCTCTTTTCACTCAAGTACTTTATCTTCACATGTTTAAATTACAATGTTTTATTTTTAATTGTCTGATGTATGTTGGTTTTTGCCATGTATATCATGTTGTTAACATGCGCGAGAAAGCACTGCCAAATTCCTTGTATGTATACACACTTGACTAATTAATTTATTCTGACTTCTGACTGACTTCCGACGTAATTCTGATAAACAGACCCTTTACACACGGGTGGTGGGTGTATGGAACAAGCTACCAGGGGAGGTAGTTGAGGCAGGGATTATCCCAATGTTTAAGAAACAGACAGGTACATGGATAGGACAGGTTTGGTGGGATATGGACCAAATGCTGGCAGGTGGGACGAGTGTAGCTGGGACATGTTGTGTAAGTTGGGTATGTGGGTAAGTTGGACGTGTGGGTAAGTTGGGCTGAACGGCCTGTTTCCACACTGTAGCACTCTATGACTCTATGACTCTGCAGTGTGTGCCAAGCGAGCAATCTTCCTGGAAAGATTGCACATCCCATGTATACTATTTTCCCTTAGCCTTCTATTCCGTTTACATTTGCAATGACCTTGAATGCTGCTTAATGTCTCAGAGATTGGTGACTGTTCAGAGTTTTAAGCAACATGTTTGCAGTGGTTTTATTTTCTCTTCTGATTCACAATAGTATCTTGTAGTCTTTTTATCTTGACTGATCCATGCTCTAGAAGTGCAATCGTTTAACTAATTGAAACAACTCAGACAGTTTGATGTCCTTCCTCAGAAACTTCCATTGAGAGTTTCTGTGATATGCGTCACTCAATCACCTGCATTTTCAGGTCACGCAAGATTCAAAACTTCACATTTTATAGCTCCTTGTCTCAAGGGCATGCAATTCTGATCAATTATTTATTTTCCCTTTTTGCTTTGAGTAATAGAGCATTAATGTCACGTGTACCTCATTCTGATGTTGAGTGAAATACATAACCAGGGCAGTCTTTGCTCTAAAATCATCATTACTTGGAAGTGGTAACGGTTCATAACTTGTCCGTGATCTTTCAGGTTCATAGGAGGACAGAAATGTTGTTTTTAATATAATCTGTGTTTTCAAAGTCAGTCATTGACTTTTCAGATTTGCGATGCCAAACTTCCCAGCAAGACTGGACCACGGATGGCTTAGAATGCACATTTTTCCGCATGAGGTTTGGCATGAATGGCTTTTAGTGGATGCAGAGAATATATTGAATACTACTCTCTATTTATACATATGTCTTTATTTTAATGTACTGGAACATTTTAGGATTATATAAATTAAATGTGAGGATCTATACAGCATGGGGATAGGCCCTTCAGCCCAACATGTCCATGCCAACCAAGATGCCCCATCCACGCTAGTCCCACCTGCCTGCAATTGGACCATATTTCTCTAAAACATTCCTACCCATTTACCTGTCCAAATGCCTTTTAATATTGTTATGGTACCTGGCCCAACTACCTCCTCTGACAGCTCATTCCATATACCCACCAGCCTCTGTGTAAAAATGATGTCCCTCAGGTTCCTATTACATTTTTCCCTCTCACCTGAAACCTATGTTCTCTTATTATAAACGCAGCTACATGCTGGACATTGGAGGTCAAAGTTAATGATGGATTGTATGCCCATAGCAAACTGTTTGAACTGATGATTACACTCCCAGTCCCTTCATCCTTGTAGACACTGCAATCTATAATAGTTTGGTCCTAATATCTGTGCTTAGTTCTACAGTTTCACTACAGAACCCGAGGTAAACAAAGGCTGTTTTTTGCATTGTTACACCCTAGATACTGGGCTTGATGAAAACTAGAAATATTCTTAAAAATAAATATACACAGTGCTGTTAAAATGTCTATGTAATAATGTAGCAAAACAATGAAATAGCAAATCATCATAATACCAGACAACTCCATCAATTCACCACATGCGATTTCCCAATCCTAGAATCTACTGTCGCTGGTCTTCTCCAAGCAAATTGTTGGTTGGATCCTCAATACCCTGACCCTGGCCACACCTGACACTGGCCACACCTGACCCTGGCCACACCTGACCCTGTCAATCCTGACCCTGGCCACACCTGACCCTGGCCACACCTGACCCTGGCCACACCTGACCCTGGCCACACCTGACCCTGGCCACACCTGACCCTGGCCACACCTGACCCTGGCCACACTGCCTCAAGTACATAAAACCAAAATGGATGCTGCCAGATCTACTCAATGTTTCCAGTATTTTTTGTGATTATTCTATACCACAATCATCAAGATGTACGGTGTGGTGCCTCCCTGTGTGCTCTTTCCAGAGAAGGATCTATTATGATCCAATACAATCCCTCTTCTTTACTAAATCTCTTTTCTACCTATAATTGTGGGTCTACACCCTTTGCTCTATCTATTGAACTTGAGTTTGAATTGGTTCAAAGTCAAAGTCAAAGAAAGTCAAATTTATTCGTCACATGCACCCGAAGGTGCAGTGAAATGACTTTGCCAGCAGCGATACACTTAAAAAAAGTACACATAATACACAATAGAATTTAATACAAACATCCACCACAGCATTCTTCACTGTGGTGGAAGGCAACAAAGTTCAGTCAGTCCTCCTCCTTTGTTCATCCGTGGTCAGGGCCATGAACCCTCCGTAGTCACCACTACAGATGGCCGGATGTACAGGCCCTCTCGTCAGGATGGTTCAAAACTCCGATGTATGGACGGCCAAACACACTCCGCGGCTTGGAGTGCCCGAATCGGCACTTTCCTACCAGAAACCATCTGAAGAAGGGTTTTGGCCTGAAACGTTGCCTATTTCCATCGCTCCATAGATGCTGCTGCACCCGCTGAGTTTCTCCAACTTCAGGATATTATAGGCCGCAGGCTGGCGGTCAGTGTTCTTCTCCAGCGATCTCCGGCAAGGGATCCCAGACTCCGGATGGTAAGTCCACGCCACGCCCGCGGCTGGACGCTCCGCAGACCACAGCCCCATGATGCCAAAGTCACCAGGCCAGCGATCGGAGCACTCCTCCCTGGCGACCCCAGGCAAGGGTTCGCCCCGGCTCCGTGATGGAAAAGTCCACACTGCGCCCGCTGCTGAAGCTCCGGGCCTGACTCCGAGAAAGGCCGCTCCAATCCAAGCTGTTAGGCCGCGAGGTAGGCAACATGGAAAAAGTCGCCTCTCTGTCAAGGAGGCGACCGAGAGCGGTTTCCCCCTTTTCTATGTATTGTGTCTATGTATGTTATATCCGATCGAGTTGGATAGCATGGAAGGCAAAGTTCGCTATCCCTCAGTACATGGACCTAAACTTAAACTTGGTTGCTAAAAGATCAATACTAGAAGATCAACAAGAAAAACTTCCCGAATGGCATAATAAACCGAATTTTAGCTACGATCTTGGTCGCCATGGACAAGTTGGGCTAAAGGGCCTGCTCCTGTGCTGTCTGGTTCTATGACTATGCAATACTTATTTCTTAATAAGTGCATGATCTTTAACAAACTTGGGATATCTAGGTAGGCAAAGCATTCAAAATATCCAGTGTCATTCATTTCCAGGGTCATTTAATTCTAGATGTCTTCCTTAGCTTTTTTCCAACAAAGCCTTTGGCTCCATTGATTAATTTTAGATGCACCTGCAGAGGTGCTGTATACATCCACCTCTATTTAATTTCATAATCTTCCTCTTCTTTATATCCATGCTTGTTATACAGTTTTCTGCTCCATAGCTCTTCTTGCATAGCTCAAACTATGGTACACAGTCATAGAGTTATACAGCACGGAAATGGGCCCTTCAGCCCAAAATTGCCCACACCGTCCAATATATCCCAGCTACACTAGTCCCACCTGCCTGCATTTGGCCCATATCCTTCCAAACCTGGCTAACTGCTTCTTAAATGTGATAAATGATAATCCCAGCCTCAACTACCTCCTGTGGCAGCTTGTTCCATACCCCCACCACCCTTTGTGTGAAAGAGTAACCCCTTAGATTCCTCTTAAATCTTTTTACTTCATCTTAAACCCATGTCCCCTGGTCCTCGGTTCACCTGCTCTGGGCACGAGACTCTATGCATCTACCTGATCTATTCTTCTCATGATTTTATACACCTCTGTAAGATCACCCCTCATCCTTCTGTGATCCAACGAATTATGTCCCAGCCTATTCAAACTCTCCCTATAGCTTAAACCCTCTAGTCTTGGCAACATCCTCATAAATATTCTCTGTACCCTTTCCAGCTTGACAACATCTTTCCCATAACATGGTGCCCAGAACTGAACACAATACTTTAAATGAGGCCTCACCAATATCTTATACAACTGCAACATGACCTCCCAACCTCCGTTCTCAATACTCTAACTGATGAAGGCCAATGTGCCAAATTAATTTTTGACTACCTTATCTACCTGAGGTTCCACCTTCAAGGAACCATGCACCTGCACTCCGAGATCCCTCTGCTCTACAACAGTCCACTAGAGCCCTACCATTCACTGTGTTGGCCCTGCCCATGTGAGACATCCCAAAATACAACACCTTACATTTATCTGTATTAAATTCCTACACCTTTAATGTTTGTCATTTTTACTTTTTTTGTTCACCGTCATCAGTCTTTTCAAGTTTCTCATTACAACTTGTGATCTCCCAATGTTTGTTTTAATGTTCTTTTTGACACAGTTCTACTTTGTGTTCCAACGCACTGTCTTTACAATAGAAGAAGATTGAGTAGTAGGTGCATTATGTATTGGTTAAAGTGAACTATGACCACTGCAGCCCAACTAATTCACATCCTGCCAGACTCACTTTGGCAGCCATCAGGAATATCATTTTTTTTAATGCCGCTACACTAATTCCGTGTACATTACATATTTATACTTTAACTCAAATATAAAAAGGAAATGGAAGATTACCAAATCATTTTGTTAAAGCCAAACCAAATATTCAAGTTTGCTACAATTGTTTAACATTGATGTGTTCAATCTTAATGTAAAAACTATTTGCCAGTTGGATGTTTGCTTTCTTCTGCATGTACTTCTTAGAACATAAGATGAAGAACTGAGCTGATTAAAATCCATGGATAATTCATGACACACTATGGTCACATTTTTAGTGTGTTTGCCTAAACTCAGCCTCCAGCTTGCCATAAGGTCAAGATTCACGCTGGCAATCTTATTTTCCTTTACTGTGGAGAACTGGTAAGGTGAACCATAGATGACAACATGTAAGCCCACACGTCTAAGACAGCTAAATTGACCTTTTCAGAAAGGGCCGATCCACTGGAATGAAAACAACAGCTGTTTCTCCAGTATAGATTTATAAACTGACAGGAAAGCCAACAATGCTCAATCCTTTAAACCTACAGCAAATGGAATGCATGGAGGAGAAATAATCCAATGCACCTCACAGAAGTCTATTATTGAACTTGTACTGTATGTTGAATGAGGATCAGCGCCAGGAATGAAACATAGAAATATATTATTTTTGTGATTTGTGATTTCCAAACTGTTCAACCAGCTTTGGTAATGATGAATAGTAAATAGAATTGACTAAATACATTAATGTCTAATAAAAAGAGTAAAAGGATTTTATCCCTCATGTCAAAGTAAATAAGATGATTATTGAATAAAATATTAAGTCTGCAACTGAAGAGCAACAATAAAAGCAAAGAAAGTACATATTTGACTATTTCTTTTGGTCTGTTCCATTACTACAAGGTTGTCGTTCCAATATCGTTTCATCAATAATGGATTTTATCCATTATGTCAAAATAAATAAGATGATTATTGAATAAGATATTAATTCTACAATAAACCAATAAAACACAATTAAGGACAAGGCATCTATATCAATTATTTGGATGAGAACATACATGGCATGATTAGCAAGGTTGCAGATGATACAAAAGTGGGTGGCATTTTAGATAGTGAAGAAGGGTCTTCAGATTGGTCAAGATAGCATGGTCCCCACTGCCCCACTATTCACTATGAGCAGCGGTAGAGTTGCCTGACAGCGCTTGCAGCGCCGGAGACTCGGGTTCGATCCCGACTATGGGTGCTGTCCGTATGGAGTTTGTATGTACAGGTTTTGTAGGTTGATTGGTTTGGTATATGTGTAAATTGTCCCTAGTGGGTGTAGAATAGTGTGAATGTGCAGGGATCGCTGGTCAGTGCGGACTCGGTGGGCCGATGGACCTGTTTCCACGCTGTATCTCTAAACTAAACTAAAGTCACGGTATTGAGTATAAAAGTAGGGATGTTATGTTACAGTTTTCAAGACATTGGGGAGGCCACCCTCAGAGTATTTTGTTTGTTTTGATCACCCTATTCCAGAAAAGATAATATTAAGCTGGAAAGAGTGCAGAGAAGATTTACAAGGGTGTTGCCGGATTCAAAGGCTTGAGCCAAGGAGAGCCTAAGAGAGAGGTTGAGCAGGCTAGGATTCTATTCCTTGGAGTGCAGAAGGCTGAGGGGTGATAACCATATAACCATATAACAATTACAGCACGGAAACAGGCCATCTCGGCCCTCCTAGTCCGTGCCGAACACTTATTCTCCCCTAGTCCCATCTACATGCACTCAGACCATAACCCTCCATTCCTTTCCCATCCATATACCTATCCAATTTATTTTTAAATGATAAAATCGAACCTGCCTCCACCACTTCCACTGGAAGCTCATTCCACACAGCTACCACTCTCTGAGTAAAGAAGTTCCCCCTCGTGATCTTATAGAGTGTTATAGAAAATTATGAGGGGAAAGATAGGGTGAATGCACAGAGACTTTTTCCCATGGTGGGGGGATCAAGAACTGGAGGCTATAGGTTTCTTTCACTGGACTTATTCAAGGCACCAATTTAATGAATTTTATCCCTTTTATCTTTGGTTGTCTGGTCCATTTTCTTTATGTCGCAATGTGTTCCTTTATTTTAGCAGAGGAAGGTGGACAACTTTGATACCATGGAGCTTAATTTACATCCCTGGACTTTAGCTTGAAAACATTTTTAAATACTTCAAAAATAGAAATTAAAAATAATTTAAATGGAAAATATATTATTTCTTTGTTTTTACATTTTTCCTCATGTGACCCTCTTCTTCCCATTATATCTGTCACAGTATATATTTGCCAGAGTAAATTAAACATACAGGTTATAATCTCATTTATTGGTAAATAGCCTGTGTTGTCTGCCTCTATCTTCTGTGGCAATAGTGCCCCAGCCATGACCATAATGGCAACAATCTTAAACTGTATGGTAACAAGTTGATTTTACTTCGGAGTCACGTGAGTGACTACGTGAAGACCCCGCCAGCACGCGTGCGCGTCATAGCGTCTCACGTAGTGCAACAGCGACGGGCGGGGTTGGAGTGCTCCCGTGGCAAAATTGAAAGACAGATCTAGAAGGTAAGAAGAAATTTATTCTTAAGTTGTATTTCTTCCCCTTGCTGTGCTTTATGTTGCAGCACGTTGGACAAGGGGAAGAAAAAATGAGCACCTGGACCGCAGGCTGTGAGGAACTGGGGAAGTTCCGGCAACCGACAGCCAGGGGCGAACAGCGGCTCCAGGACCGCAGGCTGCGGGGAACCAGGAAGGTTCTGGCAGCCGACAGCCATGGGCAACCAGCAGCACCTGGACCACAGGCTGCGGGGAACCAGGAAGGTTCCGGAAGCCGACAGCCATGGGCAACCAGCAGCACCTGGACCACAGGCTGCGGGGAACCAGGAAGGTTCCGACAGCCGACAGCCATGGGCGAACAGCGGCTCCAGGACCGCAGGATGCGGGGAACTGGGAAAGTTCCGGCAGCCAACAGCCATGGGTGATCTGCGGCTCTAGGACTGCAGGCTGTGAGGAACCAGGAAGGTTCCGACAGCCGACAGCCGGGGATGACGGGCGCAGGCTGAGCCCAGCACCGCGAGCTGTATACCCAGAAACAGCGCAGCGGGCTGCAGGCAAGCAGAACAGGAGTTGGTCCGGCCGATAGACTCGGGGAGTCCGGCCAGGAGGACTCGCTGCCCAAAGGCAATGGAAGTGACCGTTGGAGTGGTTACTAAGGTCCACTTACCGACTCCAACTCTGCTAAGCTGAATCCAGCGCCATGAGCCGTACAGCTCAAATCAGCGCAGCAGGCTGGAGGCAAAGCCCAGCAGGATTCAGCCCGGCCGATCATACTCATTTGTGTCCGGCCGAGAGGACGCGCTGCCCGAGTGCAGCAGAGGTGCGCCCAAGCTCACTATGGGAGTCTTCGCACTCCCACAACAGCACCTTATCGAGGGCTGTAAAACAATGCATCTCCCTCGACAGAGGAGAGCGTTGAGGACCAGGGCTGGGCTGGTCCAGAAGAAGGGGACGTGGCTGAAGAAAACGGCAGTGTGCAGGGGTGCAGAATCCTAAGGAGCTACTGGGAGTGCTGACAAATATTACGGATCAACGAAATCAGGAGTACCATTGCAGACCAAGCTGGCAGCCAGCATCGACTACCTGTACTTCCATCCTCTGCAGCAACAGGTAACGAAATTATGGAGAAGTATATGCCTCCTGTGAATTTTACTTCGTTAAAAATGCCTGCAGCAAACAATGCGATCTGGGGGTACAGTGGGACTGGCGCAAAAACCCAGGAGGACAAACTACAGAAGATTTTAAAACTTCTGACAGCGGGCATATCATTGGTTGTTCGCCCACACGATGGTACAGAGATGACAGCAGGACTGACATTGCTCCGCAATACCCACTATGAAATCAATTGCTTGCGAGAGTATAGTAAACCTGCACTAAACCCCAAATTTGCAGGGTTGTGCGAAACAACTGCAACACCAGGGGGGAAACTTGTCTAAACAAGTAAAAAAGCTTGACGAAGAGTTTAAAGCCGTCGGGCTCATAACAGCGTCATCAGCAACGGGCAGAACACACCTCAGACGACAGCACCCCTATGCATCCAGCAGCAGGCATCAACACCAGGACGCTGGTGAAAGCATGAGGGCCGCGCAGCAACCACGAAGGTCCTTTTTAGGCCAAGGCCCAGAGCGACCCTCATGGAAAACGTGCCAACCCCGCATTCCGGCACCTCTTCCGCAGAAGAGGCAGAAGTTGAAGAAAGGCAACCAGGGAGGTAGGTGGATCTGGTTCCTTCCAGAACACAAAAGTGTATGACCTGTACTAACAGGGGGAATGTTACACTTGTTTTGGGAGACATGGAAGGATCATTGTCGATACCTAAAATTTAACTGGATGGGGCAACTATGGCAGAATATAGCGTTGCCTAATGTACTAAACTTCAGCCCCAAGATTGTTCACCAAGATATTAAAACTGGCCTTGGCAATATTAGAAACAAAAACATATTGTCATGGCATATCTTGATGATATATCAATTGTGGGGGAAAAACCCTGGATCTAGCTAAATCAGCAGTTTTAGCAACCAAACATTGGGTGAAACTCTGGGGTCATCTCCATCCAGATAAATCTAAGTTGACGGCATCCACAACTATGAACTTTCTGGGATTTACAATTAACATTATCCATATGTCTGTAACATTGCCAAAGAGTAAAGCAGCAGACTTGGTGGAAGCCTACAACAAAATTAATTATTACAAAAAAAAACATCTATTCGACAGGAGACAAGGGTAATTAGGAAACTAGTAGCATCATTTCCAGCTACTCAGTTTGGGCCTTGCATCATTAAAGCTCAAAAAGGTCAAAAGTGCAAGAGCAAAAACACCTTGCAGGTCACTTTGATCGACCTATGCAGTTACCAGCCAAAGCAATTCGGAGTTATAATTATGAAAGGGAATACTTGGCATATTTCCAGCCCATCATTATTAGTAATCATCATTACTAAAAACACTGGGTATAAATTATTTATTGATGTTGGGTGCGTTTCATGAGCTAAAAGCCTACTGCTTACAATGCACCATCTCGGCCTACAAATTGATAATACCACAGTGGTGGCATATATTAATCATATGGGTGGAATAAGATCGATATCATGTGTCAATCTGGCCAATATCATATGGCTATGGTGTGTTAACATACATATTTGGCTATCAGCAAACTTACCTACCAGGTAAGCTCAATACAGTGGCACACACCAGGTCATGAAAATTCAATGACAGCACCGAATGGCTGTTGGACCACAAAAAAGTTGCTGATATTACCAAAAGATAGGGACACCAGATATCGATCCATTTGCATCTAGACCCAATCACCAGTTACCAACATATGTCGCTTGGGAACCACACTTGGGGCAGCAGCAATGGACGTTACTCACTGAATTGGGGAAAATTGTTTACAATGTTTTTCCCTCCTGCCTCATCAGTCGGATCCTAAGCAAAATACATATGGACTCAGCTTCAGGTGTCTTGGAAGAACCTGATTGGCCTACACAGCCATGGGTCCCTGTGGTCTTTGACATAGTCTCTGTACCATAGTCCACCATGTTAGATCCGGGCTGGCGGACAGGACCATGAGCATGATCATGGCGGCCTATCAAGAATCAACAAGGACTGGTGTAGCGTATAATACAGCTACAACCACCAACGTCCTGGGAATTCCTGTCCAGCCTTCATGTAGATGAAGGACTGAGCTGCAGCGCTATAATTGCGCAGAAGTGCTCTGTCAGCTTGCTGGTGGCAGGTGCCACAACAACTCTCCATGGGATCTCACCCTCTAGTTAACCATATAACCATATAACAATTACAGCACGGAAACAGGCCATCTCGGCCCTACAAGTCCGTGCCGAACAACTTTTTTCCCTTAGTCCCACCTGCCTGCACTCATACCATAACCCTCCATTCCCTTCTCATCCATATGCCTATCCAATTTATTTTTAAATGATACCAACGAACCTGCCGCTACCACTTCCACTGGAAGCTCATTCCACACCGCTACCACTCTCTGAGTAAAGAAGTTCCCCCTCATGTTACCCCTAAACTTCTGTCCCTTAATTCTGAAGTCATGTCCTCTTGTTTGAATCTTCCCTATTCTCAAAGGGAAAAGCTTGATCACATCAACTCTGTCTATCCCTCTCATCATTTTAAAGACCTCTATCAAGTCCCCCCTTAACCTTCTGCGCTCCAGAGAATAAAGACCTAACTTATACAACCTATCTCTGTAACTTAGTTGTTGAAACCCAGGCAACATTCTAGTAAATCTCCTCTGTACTCTCTCTATTTTGTTGACATCCTTCCTATAATTGGGCGACCAAAATTGTACACCATACTCCAGATTTGGTCTCACCAATGCCTTGTACAATTTTAACATTACGTCCCAGCTTCTATACTCAATGCTCTGATTTATAAAGGCTAGCATACCAAAAGCTTTCTTTACCACGCTATCTATATGAGATTCCACCTTCAAGGAACTATGCACAGTTATTCCCAGATCCCTCTGTTCAACTGTATTCTTCAATTCCCTACCATTTATCATGTACGTCCTATTTTGATTTGTCCTGCCAAGGTGTAACACCCCACATTTATCAGCATTAAACTCCATCTGCCATCTTTCAGCCCATTTTTCCAAATGGCCTAAATCACTCTGTAGACTTTGGAAATCCTCTTCATTATCCACAACACCCCCTATCTTGGTATCATCTGCATACTTACTAATCCAATTTACCACCCCTTCATCCAGATCATTGATGTACATGACAAACAACAAAGGACCCAACACAGATCCCTGAGGCACCCCACTAGTCACCTGCCTCCAACCCGACAAACAGCCATCCACCATTACCCTCTGGCTTCTCCCATTCAGCCACTGCTGAATCCATCTTGCTATTCCTGCATTTATACCCGACAGTTTAACCTTCTTAACCAACCTTCACACTGTGTTTTTGATTTTCTGTTTTTGGATTGAATTCTGTTTTTAATTTGTGTCTCTGTGATGTCTTTATTATTTGTTATATTCCGATTATATGTTATTCCGATTAAATGTCTATTATTGTTATGTCTGTATTCTTTCTTTATGTGCTGCACGGAGAGGACGCTGGCGCTGTTTGTTCGCCGCTTCTCCGTTTGCTATTGTCTGTTACTATTGTAAAGCGACTTTGAGTCTTAGAAAAGCGCTATAAAAATAAAATTTATTATTATTATTATTAACCTTCCATGAGGAACCTTGTCAAAGGCCTTACTAAAGTCCATATAGACAACATCCACTGCTTTACCCTCGTCAATTTCCCTAGTAACCTCTTCAAAAAATTCAAGAAGATAAGTCAAACATGACCTTCCAGGCACAAATCCATGTTGACTGTTCCTAATCAGACCCTGTTTATCCAGATACTTATATATATTATCTCTAAGTATCTTTTCCATTAATTTGCCCACCACTGAAGTCAAACTAACAGGTCTATAATTGCTAGGTTTACTCTTAGAACCCTTTTTAAACAATGGAACAACATGCGCAGTACGCCAATCTTCGGGGACTATTCCCGTTTCTAATGACATTTGAAATATTTCTGTCATAGCCCCGGCTATTTCTACACTAACTTCCCTCAATGTCCTAGGGAATATCCTGTCAGGACCTGGAGACTTATCCACTTTTATATTTTTCAAAAGTGTCAGTACTTCTTTTACTTTGAAACTCATAGTATCCATAACTACTCTACTCGTTTCCCTTACCTCACATAATTCAATATCCTTCTTCTTGGTGAATACCGAAGAAAATAAATTGTTCAATATCTCCCCCATCTCTTTTGGCTCTGCAGATAGCTGCCCACTCTGTTTCTCCAATGGACCAATTTTATCCCTCGTTATCCTTTTGCTATTAATATAGCTGTAGAAACCCTTTGGATTTACTTTCACCTTACTTTCCAAAGCAACCTCATATCTTCTTTTAGCTTTTCTAATTTCTTTCTTAAGATTCTTTTTACATTCCTTATACTCCACAAGCACCTCATTTACTTCATGCTGCCTATAATTATTGTAGATCTCCCTCTTTTTCCGAACAAGATGTCCAATTTCCCTTGAAAACCAGGGCTCTTTCCAATTTTTACTGTTTCCTTTCAACCGAACAGGAACATAAAGATTCTGTACTCTTAAAATTTCCCCTTTAAATGTCCACCATTTCTCTTCTACATCTTTCCCATAAAACAAAATGTCCCAGTCCACTCCTTTTAAATCATCTCGCATCTCATCAAAGTTAGCCTTTCTCCAATCAAAAATCTCAACCCTAGGTCCAGTTCTGACCTTCTCCATAATTATGTTGAAACTAATGGTATTGTGATCACTGGACCCGAAGTGCTCCCCAACGCATACCTCCGCCACCTGTCCCGTCTCATTTCCTAACAGGAGGTCCAGCACTGCCCCTCCTCTAGTAGGTACCTCTATGTATTGCTGCAAAAAACTATCCTGCACACATTTTACAAACTCCAAACCATCCAGCCCATTTACAGAATGTGTTTCCCAGTCTATGTGTGGAAAGTTGAAATCTCCCACAATCACTACCTTGTGCTTACTACTAATATCTGCTATCTCCTTACATATTTGCTCTTCCAATTCTCGTTCCCCATTTG
Organism: Amblyraja radiata; assembly: GCF_010909765.2. Classification (NCBI taxonomy): domain Eukaryota; kingdom Metazoa; phylum Chordata; class Chondrichthyes; order Rajiformes; family Rajidae; genus Amblyraja; species Amblyraja radiata. The sequence continues at coordinate 11,928,863 of NC_045961.1, forward strand.
GCGGTCTATAATACACCCCTATAAGTGTTGCTACACCTTTCCCACTTCTCAGTTCCACCCAAATAGCCTCCCTAGATGAGCCCTCCAATCTATCCTGCCAAAGCACTGCTGTAATATCTTCCCTGACTAGCAATGCAACACCTCCACCTCTTGCCCCTCCAATTCTATCACACCTGAAGCAACGAAATCCTGGAATATTTAGTTTCCAATCACAGCCCTCCTGCAACCATGTTTCACTGATCGCCACAACATCATACTTCCAGGTGTCTATCCAGACTCTAAGCTCATCCACCTTTCTTACAATGCTCCTAGCATTAAAATATGCACATTTAAGAAACCCCCCTGTCTCTTCTTCTCTGTTTATTTCCTTTTTTTTTCTTTCTCCTCTTGTGTCCGAGTGCTTCCCTTTTCTGCTTCCTGCCTCCCATTCTGTCTACTAGCTTTCTCTAGTTGCCAAACTTATGAGGATTATTTACAACACCAACCCTCCTAAAATGAGGTACTCCCAGACCTGGAACATCAGTGTTGTACTAACATTGCTAGGGGCACCAGCAATGTCCCTGTCCCTGTCCCTGGGGGAAAACTGACATTTAAAAACAGTATGCTGATAGTACTGGTCTCAGCTCTAAGGGTCCAGTTTCTACATAAACTGAGATGGGGAAAAAATGATGGCATCTCCAGAAAAGATAACTTCGCATATTAGAGCTTGTTAAACAAGATAGACCAGGAACATCAGGACAAAATTTGGAATTCCAGATATACCCATCGGACACCCGACTGTGTGTAATGACACACCTTCCACTATACCTTAAGACTACTAAAACTTTAAGAGGAAGTAAATTGGCACTATGGGCAGCCATAAACAGCCTAATGGCCGGGAATCAGCACAAACCATCTCTAGATGGCTCAGCCAGGTTTGGGAGCTGCTGGGGTGTATACTGACATCTTAAATCTCTATCCACAAGGGGAACAGCAACACCGGCAGCAAGAGACGAGGAAGTGCCTAAGGACCATATCCTGACAACAGCAGGATGGTCCAGAGAAAGACCTTCCAATTCTTTATAATAAGCCAATAACTAAACCTGCGGTGTTGCAGAATCAAGTTTGAATTCAGTAATATATTTAGCCCTAGCGAGCATTATTTTGTTAAAATAAATTGTTATTCTTTGAATTGGATATATGTCTGAATACGATAACATACTTCCTCCCTTAAATGACTTTGGCAGTGAGTGAAGCATGGACTGTTCCACGGCTTAAAATCACAGATCTTTAAAATCTTCACGTAGTCACTCACGGGACTCCGAGGTAAAATAGTAAGTTTAAACGAGAACTTACCAGTTTGAAGTTTGATCTTTATTTTATTAAGAGTTACGATGAGGGATTACGTGCCCTCCTCTCCCGCCCTCTATTATAAAGGTCAACTGGTATATTAGTTCTTATCTTACTATGTTTATTTCAATTACTATTACTGTGATTCCACACCGCTGCTTTGAAGAATGCCGCGCACGCGTGCTGGCGGGGTCTTCACGTAATCCCTCATCGAAACTCCTCATAAAATAAAGATCAAACTTCAAACTGGTAAGTTCTCGTTTAATCTTACTATTATAGGTGACAACAGTCTAGCTTGCACAGCAACATTCTGACATTGCATGGTGGACATGTGTTTTCAGTTGTTTCTGCCTAATATGTGACAGAGTAGCATTTGTAATATTGACTAGCGGAGTCACAAGTTCACAATTTATAGCAGTAGAATCAGGCCATTCGCCCCATCGAGTCTACTCCGCCATTTAATCATTGCTGATTTCTGCCTCCTAATCCCATTTTCCTGCCTTCTCCCCATAACCCTTGACACCCGTACTAATCAAGGATTTGTCTATCATTGCCTTAAACATATCCACTGACTTGGCCTCCACAGCCCTCTGTGACAATGAGTTTCACAGATTAACTACCCTCTGGCTAAAGAAGTTCCTCCTCACCTCCTTTCTGAAAGAGCACCCTTTAATTCTGAGGCTATGATGTCTGGTCCTAGACTCTCCCACCAGTGGAAACATCCTTTCCACATGCATTCTATCTATGCCTTTCATTATTGTGTAAGTTTCAATGAGCTCTCCCCTCAACCTTCTAAACTCCAGCGAGTACAGGCCCAGTGCTGGCAACTGCTCATCATATGCTAACTCACTAATTCCTGGAATCATTCTTGTAAACCTCCTTTGGACCCTCTCCAGAGCCACCACATATTTCCTCGGATACGGGGCACAAAATCTTGAGTCTTGACTAAACTAGTCTTGACTAAACTAAAAAAAAATGTGGTGATTGGGAATAAGCAGCTAAAAATTAAACTTTGAAGTCCATATTGACCAGAAGCATGAGAATCACTGATAATATTATTTATTGATCATCATCTACATAAATTATTTAGACATAGAAATGGGCAGCACAGTGGCGCAGTAACAGAGTTGCTGCTTTACAGCACCACAGCTCTGAGTCCAGGGCTCAATCCTGACTACGGGTGCTGTCTGTACGGAGTTTGTACGTTCTCCCCATGACCTTCGTGGAATTTCTCTAGGATCTCCGGTTTCCACCCACACTCCAAAGACGTACAGGTTTGTTGGTTAATTGGCTTGGTGTAATTGAAAAATTGTCCCTAGGATGTGTAGGGTAGTTAGTATTCGTGGACCGCTGGTCAGCGCGGACTCGATGGGCTGAAGGGCCTGTTCCCGTGATGTATCTCAAAACTACACTAGGCTAAGCTACCACTGGGTCCCTCACTCTATAATGCACCATGGGGCTCCACTGTTTACTATGAAGGTCCTGTCCTCGTTTGACTTCCAAAAATCTCTTGGAGAAATATTCTATAAGTAAATTATCAATCGCAATAAATTACCTCCAGCCAGGATTCCCTCTACCCTCTACACATGATTCTTTCTCTTAGACAGTCTCTTGGGATCAAGGATGACGTGCTTCCACTCAGGCTTTGTGGGTTCTGAGGTGGCTGATGAAGCACATGTGGATGCCACAGATATTCGCATGGATGGTGCAGATGCTGGCTGACAGGAGAGACAGAAGAGTACCTTCTGACGTGATGTACTCCTTCTGCCACTTAAAACTGAGTGTCTGTGTGATCCCAGTGGAGCACCTCAAGTTTGTACCCTTTCATCAATTGACCAAAGATTGCACTGACACAATGAGGACGATGGTAAATGCAATCATTTTTCCATAGAGTCATAGAGTGATACAGTGTTGAAACAGGCCCTTCGGCCCATCTTTCCCACTCAGGCCAACATGTCCCAGATACACTAGTCCCACCTGCCCACGTTTGTTCTGTAACCCTCCAAATCCTGTCCTATCCATGTACCTGTCTAAAGAGCCTGTCCCACTGAGTAATTTTTAGGCGACTGCCAGCGAACAGGACAATGGAATTCACCAACATCAACACCAGCGACAACCTACGTTAACCTGGCGACAACCTACGACAGCACAAGCGACAACCTACAACAACCTACGACAGCCCAAATTGTCACCACTGCCGGCGAAAAATTTTCAACATGTTTAAACTATTATACAACTATCTTCCACTCCTTGTCAAGGATGCATTCAACCCCCCGCGGTGCCCAGCAGTCTCGGAAATCCCCCAGGGCGTCCGTGGACAGCGTGCAGTCCCTCTATAACACCACCCGGGCATGGACGTAACCCCGGAAAAAGGGGTAGGCAGCTGGCTCGTGCAGAGCGCTCTTCCGCCTGGCGCCGTAACTCGCGGATGGCCAATTTGGCCATGGGTGGCACAGTGGTGGAGTTGTTGCCTTACAGTAATTGCAGCGCAAGGGACCCAGGGTTCAATCCAAACTACGGATGCTGTCTGTACGGAGTTTGTTCGTTTTCCCAGTGACCACGTCGCTTTTCTCCGAGGTCTTCAATTTCCTCCCACATTCCAAAGACGTACAGGTTTGTAGGTTAATTAGCTTGGCATAAGTGTAAATTGTCCCTATTGTGTGTAGGGTAGTGTTAAAGTGTGGGGATTGTTGGTCGACGCAGACTTGGCGAGCCAAAATCCAAAACTAAACTAAACTAAACTAGACTAAATATCACAGTTCTCAAACAGCCATTGCCACTCTATGGAGGAAGTCTCCCGAACAGGTACCTCCTGCCTCATGACGTATTGCACTTTGCGGCAATTTAAAGCAGTAATCTGGAATGCAAACGTGTGTATTGCAGAAGTGGCAATAAAATGTATCTTTGTAAGGCACTCCACAAAAAGCAATATACATTCAACCAAATATGTAATATCTAATTAGTAAATAGTGCCGCATACTAATGAAAGCTAAGCCCACAGCAAATACTCATCAAAAAAGGATGAAGGAGCACTTCCAATAGTTGTGCAAGCCAATCCTGTTGCAATCAGAGCATGATATAACTGATTTATTTCAGGAATGTATTCTAGTCGTCCTGAACACACGAGAATAGTTGAAACATTATGAAGGAAACAATCATTGTAAAAATAAAAAAATAGTTGCATTTCAAACAAATTTAATAGAATATACCCAAGTGAAGACATTCTGCATGAGTCAGTAATTGGGTAATATAGAATGCTATCTCAAATGAAAATGCTACCTGGAGTTTTTTTTATTAGTTTTAATTTCACTCAATATAGACAAACTGAGTCTGAAAATAAATGCAGATATTGGCTTGCAATTACCTGGAACGTGTAACAGAATCAAATTATTATTTCAAGAGTTCCCTGTTGGTTGTAAAAAAATAATTTATTTTGAAAAAAATTTGTATATCTTTTTCTGTAAGTAATTAATCTTTATCCACTGCACTGACTGTTAGTAGAGACTTGAACTTGCAATGTTGTCACCCGCTGTTTGTGAAAAGCTGCCTGGGTGGCGGTTAGCATTTGCAGACCTCCCCATCTCATTTATGTTTTGCTAATTAGAAATACTTTATAGTCATGAATGTGATAATATTTTACATTGCTGAATGTGATAATTAAGTCTTGTACAAACAGAAACAATGGCCATGTTGAAACTTGCCCTGGCAACCTACATCACGGATAGCATTTTAATGGATAACATGCTCATCTAAGAGGTATCTAAGTGCTTATGTATGGTGATACTTGTACTGAACTCTATGCAAAAATGAATTTCACTGTGTATAAAATCATGAGAGGAATAGATCAGGTAGAAACAGAATGGAAATCGGGTAGATGCACAGAGTCTCGTGCATCTGGTGAATTGAGGACCAGAGGACAGAGGTTTAAGGTGAAGGGGAAAATATTTAATCCGAGGGGGAACTTTTTCACACAAAGGGTGGTGGGTAAATGGAACAAACTGCCAGAGGAAGTAGTTGAGGCTGGGACTATCCCCACGTTTAAAAAACAGTTAGACAGGTACACGGATAGAACAGGTTTGGAGAGATATGGACCAAACACGGGCAGGTGGGACTAGTGTAGCGGGGACATGTTGGCTGGTGTGGGCAAGTTGGGCTGAAGGGGCTGTTTCCACACTGTATCACTCTATGACTCTATGACTCGATCTAGTTACACATGATAGATAAAGTACCATACCATACCATTTTTGAATGATTGCAATATTCTTGACAGGCTATTGCATGGCTACTTCTTCTTTTCGTGTCCATCTTGTTACAAATGTTGGCCTCGCTGTCATCGTCCGGACCTGAAAAGGATGCAAGCTTCTGGCGACAATCAGTGGAAGCCATCACTTGTCACAGTATGTGATGGTGGTAGCAGCATTAGCTCAGGATACTTCCAGTTTCCAGCCCCGCGACGTGGACGCTTCTGCTATGGGGCCATTGCATGACTGAAAACATTTTAAAAACAAACTTGCAGCAAAAAACAAAGATGCCATAATTGGTTTCAGTTACTCTTGTTTTGTGGAAACATGACCATTAATTACAGGGAGAAAACAGCATAGTCAATAATGTTATTTCTCTTCAATCTTGGAAAACAGTCTGAAATCTGAAATAAAAATCCTTTTGCAAAAAATATATTCAATTTTATTGGAAAACTGTACCAGGTTACCACGCTTAAATATATCAAGGAATGCTTCTCAGTGGAGAGAAAATCAGAAAAATGAATACATTCTCATACACTTGGGATTAAATGAATTCTGCAGGTTACTAGCTCAAAGTACATTTTGGGCATAATTAATCTATTTCAGCTGATTATCTCGGTATATCTTCATCCTTTCACAAAGTTTTTTATATCACAATCATTTATCATTGAGCAAAAACCAATGCAACATGAAGGCAATTGTCACCATTTATTGTGTCACATTTGGAGAGTAACAAAATGGAACTTTTTTCGGTGGTGGTTGCCACTGTTCTGTTGTGAATATCCATAGCCTAGCTCTGACGTGTATCAAAGATGAAAGAATGGGTCGGCTGGGCTTATATTCACTGGAATTTAGAAGGGTAAGAGGGACATATAAAATTCTTAAGGGATTGGGCAGGCTAGATGCGGGAAAAATGTTCCCCATGTTGGGGGAGTCCAGAACCAGTGGTCACAGTTTAAGAATAAGGGGTAGGCCATTTAGGACAGAGATGTGGATAAAATCTTCACCCAGAGAATTGTGAATCTGTGGGATTCTCTGCCACAGAAGGCAATGGAGGCCAATTCACTGGATGTTTTCAAGAGAGAGTTAGATTTAGCTCTTAGAGCTAACAGAATCAAGGGACATGGGGAGAAACAGGGTACTGATTTTGGATGATCAGCCACGATCATATTGAATTGCGGTGCTGGCTCAATGGGCTGAAAGGCCTACTATTGCACCTATTCTCTATGTTTCTAAGATGGCAGTAATATCAGCTGCTATCTATCTGCCCCTGTACTACACTGATGTTCACGTTTTTCAAAGGTAATGCATGATCTTCTATAGACTTTAGAGGAAGGAACTGCTGTCAGGAGAACAGCAAGGGCACACATGATTTAATTTTTGATTAATTCATTGTATAACAATATTTTTAGGGTGGCACAGTGGCATTGTGGTGGAGCTACTGCCTTCGCGCCCGAGACCCAGGTTCGATCCTGACTATGGGTGCTTGTCTGTACGGAGTTTGTACGCTCTCCCTGTGACCTGCTTGGCTTTTCTATGAGATCTTTGGCTTCCTCCCACACTCCAAAGACGTACATGTTTTGATATAAATGTAAAATTGTCTCTCTGTGTGTGTTAATGTGCGGGGATCGTTGGTTGACATGAACTCGGTGGGCCGAAGGGCCTGTTTCTGAATTGTATCTCTGAACTAAACTAAGCTAATTTCATTTTATGTAAGCACATGTATATTTGTGTCTGTCTGTGAGTCTGTTGGTATTTTCATTAATTTAGGATTTTAATTACTTAAAATTTATTTTTTCATTAATTCAAGTTGTTTTGTAATATTTGCAATTTTCAAAGATGTTGAATTTAATTGGTGATCATTGGCCCTGTTGATAGGGCCCTATGAACATTCTAGACATGCTGCACGCCACTATCTCTGTGATAGATCCCACACCACACTGTGTTAGGCTACATGAACATGCTTGAAGTCAGACTCAGCCCATGATTCTGGTCTGAGCTATGCTAGAACAATATGGTCTAGTAGTAGTCTAATAGTAGATGGCAATCTCGGGATCAGTGTGAGATCTGTTCCGCTGTGTTCCAAAGGACTTACCTTGTATCTTCCGAAGAGTCCACCAGGGACTATACTGGAAGTTGGACAATTTTATACTGGACAATTGTTACCTTTATCAAGCCGATTAATCAAGCCAGTTATCCTACAAACATGTACGTCTTTGGAATGTGGGAGGAAACCGAAGATCTCGGAGAAAACCCACGCAGGTCACGGGGAGAATGTATAAACTCCGTACAGACAGCGCCTGTAATCGGGATCGAACCCGGGTCTCCAGAGCTGCATTTCACGGTAAGGCTCCACCACGGTAATGTGCCACCATGACTTCAAGCCAGTACTGCTGCAATAGTATAAAGCTGGCTGGCCAACATTATGGCATCATTGAGATCATTAGATTCTTGCATTCATGGCAACTGAAAACTGTAAATGATTTTTCCAATCATCTGTCTAAACTGAAGATAGACACAAAAAGCTGGAGTAACTCAGTGGGACAGGCAGCATCTCTGGAGAGAAGGAATGGGTGAAGTTTTGTGTTTGAGACCCTTCTTCAGACTGGTTAGAGATAAGGGAAATGGGAGATATAGACGATGATGTAGAGAGATAAAGAACAATGAATTAATGATATGCAAAAAATTAACAATGATAAAGGAAACAGGCCATTGTAAGCTGTTTGTTGGGTGAAAACGAGAAGCTGGTGCGACTTGGGTGGGGGAGAGATAGAGAGAGAGGGTATGCCGGGGCTACCTGAAGTTAGGGAAATCAATATACATAGCACTGGGCTGTAAGCTGCCCAAGTGAAATGCGAGATGCTGTTCCTCCAATTTGTGTTTAGCCTCACTCTGACAATGGAGTGTGACAGAAAGGTCTTGTTGGAAAGGGAAAGAGAAAGTGTTTAGGAACCGGGAGATCAGGTAGGTTCAGCGAAGGTGTTCAGCAAATCACAGTCAAGACAAGGCAGTGAGGGCCGAGGGTTACAATTTGTCAAAAAGGTGGAGCGATATAGATGGGAAGGTGTTCAGTGAAACGATCGCCCAGTCTACGTTAGGTCTCACCAATGGATAAGAGGCCACATCTTCAACAAAGGATACAGTTGATGAGGTTGGAGGAGGTATAGGTGCTGGTGTTGCATCTTCTGCGGTTGCAGTGGAAGGTACCTGGGGAGGGAGTGGTTTGGGTGGGAAGGGATGAGTTAACCAGGGAGTTGCGGAGGGAACGGTCTCTGCAGAAGGCGGAAAGGGGTGGAGATGGTAAAATATGGCTGGTGGTGGGATCCTGTCGGAGGTGGTAAACATTTTGGAGGATTATGACGTCTTTTTAAAAAAAAAAAAATTTAATTTAATTTTTATTAGAAGTCCATTAAGTTGCAGTAATACACACCACATATATCTCATTACATTTGTTGTACCCCTTCATTTTTTTAGCTTTAAAAAAGATAGAAATAAAAGAAGTAAGGAAAGTGAGATAGAGTCGTGAAGGTGCAGGAAAGTGTTGGGAAAAGAAAGCCCGTTAGAAAAGGAGTTAGAGAAGAAAGTTAAGAAATAGACCCTAGAAAAGAAAGAAAGAAAGAAAGAAAGAGTAACAATCGCTTCATTATTTAAAAAAAACTCTGCAAAAAGGGGTATACCAGACTTGTCTGCGGTGGCTGATGGGGTGAAAGATAAGAACTAGCAGGACCCTGTCCCTGTCGTGACAAGGGGGAAGGGGAGCAAGGGCAGAGCTGCGGGGTACCGAGGAAACGTGAGTGAGGGCCTCATCTATGATGGGAGACGGGAACCCAATTTCCCTAAAGAATGTGGACATCTCGGATGTCCTGGTATGGAACACCTCATCTTGGGCGCAGACGCGGCATTGACAGAGGAATTGGGAGCAGGGAATAGAGTCTTTGCAGGAAGCAGGGTGGGAAGAAGTGCAGTCAAGATAGTTGTGGGAGTCAAGTGGATTTGTAATGGACATCACTTGATAGTCTTTCCTGTGATGGAGACTGTGAGATCAAGTAAGGGGAGGGAGGTATCAGAGATGGTCCAAGTTAATTTGAGTGCAGGGTGGAAATTGGTGGTGAAGTTGATGAAGTCCATGAGTTCTGCATGGGTGCAGGAGGTAGCACCGATGCAGTCATCAATGTAACAAATATAGAGTTTGGGGATAGGGCCAGTGTACGCCTGGAACAGGGATTGTTCAACGTACCCTACAAAGAGGCAGGCATAGCTGGGGCCCATGCAAAGGAGAAGTTGTTGAGGGTGAGGACCAGCTCTGCTAGGCGCAGTAGAGTGTTAGTAGAGGGAAGTTGGATGGTTCAGCGGTCGAGGAAAAAACGGAGGGCTTTAAGGCCTTCCTGTTGGGGGTTGGAGGTGGAGAGTGACTGAATATCCTTAGTAGAGATGAGGGAGTGGGGGCTCGGTAAGCGGAAGTCACTAAAGAGACGAAGGGCATGTGAGGTATGTTGGACATAGGATGGGAGAGATTGGACCAGGGGGGATAGGATGGAGTCGAGGCATGTGGAAATCATTTCCGTGGGACAGGAGCAGGCAGAAATAATGGGTCTGCCAGGGCAGTTGTGTTTGTGGATTTTGGGGAGAAGGTAAAAGCAGGTTGTGTGGGGCTGGGAAACGATAAGGTCAGAGGCTGTGGAAGGCAGGCAGCCAGAAGTGACGAAATCAGAAATGGTGTGTGAGATTAAGGCCGAGTGCTGGTCTGTGGGCTCATGATCCAACGATAAATAGGAGGAGGTGTCTGCGAGGTGTCGCCTGGCCTCAGAGGTCAGCGAGGAGGAGGCAAGGGGTGTTGTTGATTTGCAGAGCAACATGTTCAATTAGCTGTCTATTTGTGTAGGAAGGAACTACAGATGCTGGTTTAAATCGAATGTAGACACAAAATGCTGGAGTTACTCACTGGGACTGGCAGCCTCTCAGGAGAGAAGGAATGGGTGACGTTTTGGGTCGAGACCCTTCAGTCTTTCTGATTTCCTTCCTGAATAGCGTGGATATAATTACTAATGCAACACCCCCTTGTTCTTGATTTCCCCTTATGAAGAAATAGTTCCTGTGAATGAACGCAACCAAAGCTTTTACATATTTTCAGTCTCTCAATCATCAACCCCTCAGTATTCAATGCTTAAAGTAATGCAAAAACATTTCATGCAGCCTGCTCTTATAATTAAAATCTTTGAGCTATGTTGTCTTTCTAAAACTTGTGTTAATCTCTTGATTATTAGCCAATTAATACATTATGTTTGATGTGTTTAATATTAGTCTGGTAATAATTACTAACACTTTATTGTGCATAAAACAATGATTTTATATATATTCACCTATAAATGAAAATGACAAACAATTAAAGCTCACACAACACATGGGAAAAAAAAAATAGAAATGTCTGAGGAACTGATCCTAATTCAGAACTAAAAATGTGCCCAAGGATACAATCCGTAGAAGTGCCCAAAAACTCATCACTGATCAATGGTTTTAATTGTGACATGCAGTTGCACCATATAGAGCAGTTACCTGCTTTCTGACGTTTAGTTTAGTTTAGTTTAGAGATACAGTGCGGAAACAGGCCCTTCGGCCCACCGGGTCCGCGCGGACCAGTGATCACCGCACATTAATACTATCCTACACATACTAGCGACATTTTTTTTACATTTACCAAGCCAATTAACCTATATGTCCGGGTAGACAAAAATGCTGGAGAAACTCAGCGGGTGAGGCAGCATCTATGGAGCGAAGGAATAGGCAACGTTTCGGGCCGAAACCCTTCTTCACGTCGCCTATTCCTTTGCTCCATAGATGCTGCCTCACCCACTGAGTTTCTCCAGCATTTTTGTCTACCTTCGATTTTCCAGCATCTGCAGTTCCTTCTTAAACATTTAAGCTACATACCTGTACGTCTTTGGCGTGTGGGAAGAAATTGAAAATCTCGGAGAAAATCCATGCAGGTCAAGGGGAGAACATACAGACAAACACCAATAGTCGGGATCGAACCCTGGTCTCCGGCACTGTAGTCGCTGTAAGGCAGTACTCTACCTCTGCACCACTTCAACCGCCCAGAAGGGACATCTTTCACTTAAGGTCACAGATGAATTTTGGAAGCAGAATTCAACAGAATTATGTGTCTGAATGGCATGTTTAACACAACTGACCAGGGTCAAAGTTCTCAGCAATATTTTTTCATCCGTTGATATTATCTAATTCTCAAACACATGGTTGAGGCATATAGTGGCATTTTAAAGGCTTTTAGATATGAGAGTTGAGAGAGAGAGTCAAGAGTGTTTTATTGTCATTTGTCCCGGATAGAACAATTAAATTCTTACTTGCAGCAGCACAACAGAATACGTGGGGCAGGGGTGATATTAGTGAGTGGCCAGGGTGGTGTGAGTCTCTGATGATGCTGGCTGCCTTTGTGAGGCAGTGACTCCTGTAAATCCCTTTGATGGCGGGCAGGTCAGATCCTGTGATGGACTGGGCTGTGTTCACAAGTTCTTTCCTCCCGGGCATTCAAGTTGCCAAACCAGGCCATGATGCAACCAGTCAGTATGCTCTCTGCCGTACACCTGCCGAAGTTCAAGAGAATCCTCCCTGACACACCGAATCTCCGCAATCTTCTCAGGAAATAGAGGTGTTGGCGGACTTTCTTTATAGTTGCATCAGTGTGCTGGGTCTAGGAAAGATCTACAAAAATAATTAAGAAAATTCAGAAAAAATGATCTTCAGATGATACGTGCATATGCAGGGAATGGAGGGATATGAATCACATGCAGGAAGAGATTAGTTTAACGGAGTTATGTCTGGTGCAAACATTGTGGCAGAACATATGCTGCTGTGCTATTCTATGTTCTATGTTTGGACAAGATTTGCAAGATTCTGCAATGCAATGGACAACACAAGGCTGATTGCTGCTTGCAAGTTACAATGGGCACCATTAATCTGTGACAAGTTATTGTATCATGCTGGATTGCTAATGCAAGACTGTTTTCAGATTGCTGCAGGGACATTTGCCTGGATATTCCACCTAGAAGTTGGTATTTTTGCTGAGAACCACCAGCTTCTACCTACATAACCAGGCAGCACTTCCTGCCTCACAGGTGTGAGGCAGGACAGTTTGGGGAATCAAACACTAGTGTAAAGCAACACATCCTGGTGCAGTGAATTGTAGGGATCCTACGAGTGTTGATGTACAGAGCGACCTTGGGGTCCAAATTGATAGTTCTCTGAAAATAGCGACCACAAGTGGGTTGGATAGTGAAGAAGGCATTTGGCCTGCTTGCCTTCATAGGCTGTGGCATTGAGTATAGATGTTGGGATGTAATGTTGCAGCTGTACAAACATTGGTTTGGCTGCAGAAAGGCACAAAAAGCTAGAGTAACTCAACAGGTCACTCTAGATTTAAACTACTTGCACTCATAAAAATACTCCAACTGTCTATCCTATTTGTATGATTTGTATAACTTAGAATTCTAAATCTTTTTGTAAGGTCACTCTTCACCTTTCTATATTCCTGTGAGTATAAAACCAGTCAATCCAATTCAATCCAATAACAGCATCTCTGACGAAAAGGAATAGGTGACGTTTTGGGTCACGACTCTTCTTCAGACTGGGAGTCAGGAGAAAGGGAAATGAGAGATATAGACACTGATGGAGAGACATAGACCACTATAAACCCACTGACTCCCATGTCTATCTGGACTACACATCTTCCCACCCTGCTTCCTGTAAGGACTCCATCCCCTACTCCCAATTCCTCCGTCTACGCCGCATCTGCTCCCAGGATGAGGCATTCCACACCAGGGCATCTGAAATGTCCTCATTCTTCAGGGAACATGGGTTCCCCTCCTCCACCATAGATGAGGCTAGCACCAGGGTCTCTTCCATACCCCGCAACACTGCTCTCTCTCTCCATCCCCCCACTCGCAACAAGGGCAGAGTCCCCCTAGTCCTCACCTTTCACCCCACCAGCCATCACATACAACAAGTAATCCTCCATCAGTTCCGCCACCTCTAACGTGACCCCACCACTCGCCACATCTTCCCATCTCCCCCCATGTCTGCCTTCCGCAAAGACCGCTCCCTCCGTAACTCCCTTGCCAATTCTTCCCTTCCCTCCCGTGCCACCCCCTCCCCGGGCACTTTCCATTGCAACCGCAAGAGCTGCAACACCTGTCCCTTCACCTCCCCCCTCGACTCCATTCAAGGACCCAAGCAGTCGTTCCAGGTGCGACAGAGGTTCACCTGTATCTCCTCCAACCTCATCTATTGCATCCGCTGCTCTAGATGTCAGCTGATCTACATCGGTGAGACCAAGCGGAGGTTGGGCGATCGTTTCGCCGAACTCCTCCGCTCGGTCCGCAAGAACCTACCTGAACTCCCGGTGGCTCAGCACTTCAACTCCCCCTCCCATTCCGCCTCCGACCTCTCTGTCCTGGGTCTCCTCCATGGCCAGAGTGAGCAACACCGGTAATTGGAGGAACAGCACCTCATATTCCGCTTGGGGAGTCTGCATCCTGCGGGCATGAACATTGAATTCTCCCAATTTTGTTAGCCCTTGCTGTCTCCTCCCTTCCCTCAGCCCTCGGGCTGTCTCCTCCCATCCCTCAGCCCTTGGGCTCCTCCTCCTTTTTCCTTCCTTCTCCCCGCCCCCACCCCCCATCAGTCTGAAGAAGGGTTTCGGCCCGAAACGTTGCCTATTTCCTTCGCTCCATAGATGCTGCTGCACCCGCTGAGTTTCTCCAGCATTTTTGTGTACCTTAGACCAAATGAATGACAGGTATGAAAAAAAAGTAACAATCATGAAGGAAACAGAATGATAATGGATAAAGGAAACAGATAATGAGACAACAAGACAAATCGTCTTGTTGAGTCTCATTGTCTGTAACTCGTTTTCAACTGGCCCACAGCTAACAATGGCCTGATTCCTTTATCATCATTACTATTTTGCAAATCTTTCAACCATTTGTGCTGTATCTCTCTACATCATCGTCTATATCTCTCGTTTCCCTTTCCCCTGACCCTCAGCCTGAAGAAGGGTTTTGACCTAAAACGTCACCTAATTCCTTTTCTCCAGCTTTTTGTGTCTGTCTTCAGCTTAAATCATCTTCTGCAGTTCCTTCCTACACATTGGTGTGGCTACACTTGAAGCACAAGTACAGTTTTAGTTGTCACACTATGGGAAGAATATTAGCGATGGAAGGAGTGCAGAAAAAATTCACCTGGATATTGCCATGTTTGTAGTTAAAAAGTAAGATTGGATTGACTGGTTTTATACTCACAGGAATATAGAAAGGTGAAGAGTGACCTTACAAAAAGATTTAGAATTCTAAGTTATACAAATCATACAAATAGGATAGACAGTTGGAGTCTTTTTATGAGTGCAAGTAGTTTAAATCTAGACGGCATATGTAATTGTGTCTGCTTTACCACTTCTTCTGGCAGTTCATTCCATAGAAAAATCTGTTCCTCATATCTTCTTTAAATTTCTCCATTCTCACCTGGAATATATGCACTCAATTTTAAATTCCCGCAACACTGAAAAAAAAAATGATCCTCTTAATTTTCTAAACCTTTCTCAAGTCACTGGCTCAGATTGCATCTCTAGAAGATTTTGGTTAGGCCACATTTGGAGTATTGCGTGCAATTCTGGTTACCATAATGCATGAAGGATGTGCAGGCTCTGGAAAGGGTGTAGAAGTGGTTTATTGGCTGCTTCATTCTGGATGCCCCTAACTTCACAGATTAGTTGTATTGCTTACTTAACGGCCTGAAAACAATTTCATAGAATCGACAAGACTATTATGGATGACTGTGTCAATGTTCATGTGGATAGAAAACAGTAGAAAATGCTGTTTGTATTCTTCAAGTGTGCAATTATATCCTTAGAGACATTCCTTTTCAAAATTCTATCTTGCCGAATTTATTGCCTTTATCCTTTTAAAAAAAAACTTTAAATTTATTCTTTTATAACTCCAATATTTTTATTTTTAAATGCTGTTTTTATATCCATAAATTGTCCAATACTAAGTATGATATAACCTTTTTATAAAAGATTGCTATCACACTTACTTTTCTGCAGTGAAATCAAAGCCTAGGGGCATTATCTCTGTGTGCTTTGTGTAGCAATTTTGAAAATATTATTTCTAAATAGAGTTACTTTTGCACGTTTCGTAATTGCAGAATCGTGTTCATTTTCCTTCTGGTTTGGAGCATCTATTACAGATCAGAATTGCACAGGCTTTGATATTCATGAGAAAGTAGTTTATGGGAAAGGGCAACACCAGAAGAAACTTGCTAAGGTCCTAGATCATAAGTGATGGAAGCAGAATTAGGCCTTTCGGCCCATCAAGTCTACTCCGTCATTCAATCACGGCTGATCTATCTCTCCCTCCTAACCCCATTCACCTGCCTTCTCCCCATAACCTCTGACACCCATATCATTCAAGGTCAGGAATGAGGATACCTCACCGAACACAACAACAAACGTCACCAACTTTTCTCCTTCTGTTGCCCATCTAGCAAGTGGTTTATTTGATCCGCCAGAAGGTTGTAGAGTAACCATAAAGGTGACAGAAAACACAACCAAGGATCCCAGAATTCTTTTCCCATTATTCAGGAAGGGATCCAGGCTTTGTTGGAAGATAGCTTCCTTTCTTAGAAGGGATTGAGTCGCGGAACTGGAGCATGCAAAGAAGCGCAAAACACCAACTCACCCATGCCAACCAAGGTGCTTTCCTGAGTCAGTCCTATTTTCTTGCATATAGCTTTAATCTTTCCCATTCCTGAACCTGTCCAGCTGTCGTTGGCAGCCCTTGGCAGCTGAAAATCAGAACTAGAGAGGCAAAGGGAGGGGAAAGCAGTCATGAAGGCGGGAACTGAAAGTCAATGGGCTTGAATTCCTGAGTAATAGTACAAAAAATATATTAGATAGAATATAGACACAAAATGCTGGAGTAACTCAGCGTGACAGGCAGCATCTCTGGAGAGAAGGAATGGGTAACGTCACCCATTCCTTCTATCCAGAGATGCTGCCTATCCCGCTGAGTTACTCCAGCATTTTGTGTATATTTTCAATGTTAACCAGCATCTGCAGTTCCTTCCTCCACATTGTTAGATAGAATGTTTACTACTTCTGACTGTGGGTGAATTTGTAGGCAATTATTACAACATAATTCCCAACAAAACCCTGGCATAACCTCTCAGTTAATAGTAAATGACTCCTTCCATCCTCAGCTCCTGAGCATTATATGGATAAAACTGACCTCACAAATATTAGTTATGAGGAGAGATTGGATAAGGAATTAGTAGGTTAACCCAGTGATTCCCAACCTGGGGCCATATGGCCCCGGGGCCATGGCAAATATCAGGGGGGCCACAGAAAAAAATTGGGATTTAGGGGGCCACAGGTTCAATGAAGGGGGCCACAGAGCTACCACCCTGTTGCCTCCTAAATTTCAGTTCTAATAAATTTAAATCTATGTAGTTGAAATATTTTTGATGTTTGTGGAATAGAATAAAAGAGAATATATGTGCAATTAATAGACACTGATATTTTTATGGAAGGTATTATAATATTGAAGTACTTTTGTTCCGCTAATAATGACAGGGGGGGGCCACAGAAAAATTAAAAGATCCCAAGGGCGCCATGAGCTAAAAAAGGTTGGGAACCACTGGGTTAACCCATGATGAGTGTTTGTCGGCACTCGGTCTCTACTCGCTGGAGTTTAGAAGAATGAAACATACAGAACACTGAAAGGCTTCGATGGAGTGGATATGGAGAGGATTTTTCCACAAGTGGGAGAGTCTAGGACTAGAGGTCACAACCTCAGAATTAAAGTTTGTTATTTTAGGGAAGAGATGAGGAGAAATGTCTTTAGTCAGAGGGTGGTGAATCTTTCTATAGGTATGTTCTTTTATTCTGAGTCTATGCTCCCTGGTTCTAGACTCTCCCACTAGTGGAAACATCCTCTCCACATCCACTCTATCCAAGCCTTTCACTATTCGTTAAGTTTCAATAAAGGGTCTCCTCATCCTCCTAAACTCCAGCAAGTACAGGCCCAGTGCCGTCAAACACTTTATTCCTACTACCAAAACGCATGACTCCACATTTTGCTGCACACTATTCCATCTGTCACTTCTTTACCCACTCTCCCAACCTGTCCAAGTCCTTCTGCAGTCCCTGCTTTCTCTACACTACCTGCCCCTCCACCTATCCTCATATCATCCACAAACTTGGCCACAAAGCCTTCAATCCCCTCATCCAAATCATTTATACACATCGTGAAGAGTAGCGGCTCCAGCATCGACCCTTGCAGAACACTGCTAGTCACTGGCAGCTAACTAGAAAAAGCCCCCTTTATTCCCACTCTTGGCCTTTCACTATTCAGCCAGCCTTTCATCCGGGCTAGTATCTTCTCT
The DNA here is from genome assembly GCF_010909765.2 of Amblyraja radiata. Lineage (NCBI taxonomy): Eukaryota > Metazoa > Chordata > Chondrichthyes > Rajiformes > Rajidae > Amblyraja > Amblyraja radiata. The sequence continues at coordinate 11,946,883 of NC_045961.1, forward strand.
CTAATACCATGAGCTCTCATTTTCTTGAGCAGCCTCATGTGTGGCACCTTATCAAAGGCCTTCTGAAAATCCAGGTAAACAACATCCACTGACTCTCCTCTGTCTGTCTGTCCTGCTATTAACTTTCTCAATGAATTCCAACAGATATGTCAGGCAATATTTCCCCTTCACAAAACCATGCTGAACCACCTTGTTCCATATACATTCTCACCAACCTTTGAGTTAAAAACCTGCCCCTTGGGTTCCCTTTAAATCTTTCCACCCTCACCTTAAAATTAAGCCCTCTTCCCTGGGGAAAAAAACTGTGACCATGCACCTTAATTAATCTCTGTAATGTAACCACAACTTACTTTACTCTGAGGGAAATAGAGCCACCCCCTATCTACTGAAGAAGGTCTGAAGAAGGGTCTCGACCCAAAACATCACCCATTCCTTCGCAAAATACATTTTAATATAAACATCCACCACAGAGACTCCTCCACATTCCTCACTGTGATGACTCTATGACAGCACCCCACTCCCCCAACCCTCTTCTGTTCTCCCCTCATCCCCCCACCCCCCCCCCCCCCTCCCCTTCATGGTGACATTCCAATGGACTGTGCAGATCGATTTAGATTTTGCAACCTCATGTCCATGGTGGAAGCCTTCTCTAATGCTGCTAAATAAGATCAGTGCAGATGGGTACTTGATGGCTAGGATATCTGGCGGTGTATAACTCATGACTTCAGATATGCCGTGTTGACTCCCGCTGCTGCTCCAGCTCCAAGGTGTGGAGTCCACTTGTCCATCTGAAGACATTTCCTGCCCATATGGTCATCTGGAAGTCTAGGAACGTCCATCACCCCCTCCCTAATGCACGGTGTACTCGTCACTCAATGTAGCTGTGCAGCCGTGCCTCAGCCCCACAAATAAAAATGTTAGTAAAGACTCAACCTCCCGCCTACCTGACCTGCTACAGTGTCGAACTGCTGAACAAAATGAATGAGGGGCTTCTTCCCAATACCCCACACACCAAAGTCTGAAATAGGGTCTCCACCAGAAACGTCACCCATTCCTTCTCTCCAGAGATGCTGCCTGTCCCGCTGAGTTACTCCAGCATTTTGTGTCTATCTTCAGTGTAAACCAGCATCTGACGAGTTTGGCTTTTGCTGTGTAAGTTAGTGGAAAGTTACAGCGTTGAGTGGGAAAATACTAGGTTCTGTTGCAGCTGTGATAATGAAGTTAGTTACTTATTTTGAGGAACCTGACTGTTTGCAATAATGAGATCATATGCTTGCGATTCAATTGTTTGTGTTATTTAATCTGATCACTGGTGATAATGAGATCATGTGTCTTGCAATTCACTTGTCTTGAGGAACCTGACCTTTGCTTTTACACACACACCGTGTTGTGATATAATTGGAGGACCAAGAAAGCATTCCAAATTTGCTTCTACTTGTTACTGCTTATATACTTGTATTATGCCTATTGTAAACCACTTGCTCTGGGGAACACTTGGAACTCCAAGAGAGTGACAGGTCGTGGGCCAGAGTAAGTCCCCCGGGGTGACTAATAAACTTGTTGCAGCAAGAACGGTGTGTTGGTTCAGTATATTTACTGAGGAAAGATCGAGGGGAAAATAATCCAATTTAACACATCTGCAGTTCCTTCCTACACATTATGTAACAGCCATGCTATGGTTTCAGAGCCTTTTTGTTTCTCAATTTACAAACAGAAATGTAAAGAAAATCATCACTCATTATGTATAACACTCACATCAGCTGACATCACCATTTTGGTTTAAAGATGGTGTTGCTGCACTCTGCATGATTTTAAACCACTTGACCTTGACGTTTGTAGGATTATACTTTGTCTGTTAATTGATAAGTGTATAGAAGCATTCATATGCTGTAAAAATGCATGTTAAAATAACAGAAGCATATTGGTACAGGACAAGCACTGGTGTAGGAAGGAGCTGCAGATGCTGGTTTACACCAAATATATATGTTCGGTTTAAAGCAGCATCTGCAGTTCCTTCCAACATATTTTGTCTGCACCACTGCAAAATCTCCTCCAGGTATGCCGACTTTGAACAAGTTCTCCTCCTCTCTCCAGCGAGAGTCCTGCAAAGTCCTCTCTCGCTGCTCCCACTCCGTGATTCCTCCTGCTCTCCGACTACGTTTTGTTTTCTCACCTTACCATTCCCTATCTCTGTGTCTCCCTCTCTCCTGACTCTCAATCAGAAGAAGGGTCTCGACCCGAAACATCACCCATTCCTTCTATCCAGAGATGCTGCCTGTCCCGCTGAGTTACCCCAGCATTTTGTGTCCGTCTAAAGCACAGGTGTATTTATTTCCGTTTCCCCTTTTCCAATACTAGGTCATTCAAAAAATCAAAATTGCCCTGCCATAAATCGGATTGGTAAATTAAAATAGTTTTGTGGGTTAATGGTTCATAAGGATTTTGATTAGTAACCTTCATTCAATGCATTATATTTGCGATTTCCCCTGCAGTCATGAGACAAATGTAAAGGTCTGTATTATGTACACATGTAGCAGCAGTAACACAACTGGGCCAGGGAATTTATCAACAAACATCTCCAGATGTTGAAGTGGTGTTTCACAAGTGCCCACGCTAAGGTGTTGTATGACTACATGTGCATCATATTCCACCATACACTACTGGCTGAGCCTGGGACCAGAGGTCATAGCCTCAGAATTAAAGGACATTCCTTTCGGAAGGAGATGAGGAGGAATTTCTTTAGTCAGAGGGTGGTGAATCTGTGGAATTCTTTGCCACTGAAGGCTGTGGAGCCCAAGACATGGATATTTTTCAGGCAGAGATAGATAGATTCTTGATTAGTACGGGTGTCAGAGGTTATGGGGAGAAGGCAGGAGAATGGGGTTAGGAGCGAGAGATAGATTAGCCATGATTGAATGGTGGAGTAGACTTGATGGGCCGAATGGGGTAATTCGACTCCTATCACATATGTCCTTCTCACCATATGACTATGGCGAGGTGTACGACAGAACCTGCTGTGCACACATTATTGCTCACATGTACCTATCTAAGACTCATTTAGACTATCACATGGATATGGAGAGAATTGAGGATAAGGATGTTATGTTATGATACTTTATTATCACATGCCGCATGTCACAGTGCAATTGTTTTGTACACCATTCACAAAGTATGCAAAGAGTCAAGACAAATCAAGTCACATTTATTTATATAGCACATTTAAAAAACAACTCTCGTTGGCCAAAGTGCTTTACATTTGTTATAAGAATAGTATAAAGAAACAGACTACATACATATATACATATAGCCCTCGCTCAGAGGAAGTCAAGAAAGGCTTGGGAGTACAGGTAAGTTTTTAGTCTAGACTTAAAGGAGTCGATGTTGGGGGCAGTTCTGATGGGACGGGGGATGCTGTTCGACAGTCTAGGAGCTACAACCGCAAAGGCGCGGTCGCCCCTGAGCTTATGCCTAGACCGCGGGAAATTCAGCAACCCCAAGTCGGCCGATCTGAGGGACCTGGAGGTGGTGTGGTGGGTGAGCAGACTTTTAATGTAGGTGGGGGCAAGCCCATTGAGGGCTTTGTAAACATAAAGGAGTCGCCACGTAAAGGGTGCCAACAAAGTTATAAAGCGATCAATGTAGACCCAATGGTCCCTCTTCATTCTCGGCCCCCCTCCAACACCCCCATCCCCCATGCTGGGCCCCTCTTTGTTCTCTCGGCGGCATGTCCTCGACCGACCTCGCATGCACTCGGGCCCACCCAAACTCCAGCACCCACTACTAGCCTCATCCAACCTCCAGCACACACTGCTGGCCCATCCAAACCCCAGCACCCACTGTTAGCCCATCCAACCTCCAGCACCCACTGCTGACCCATCCAAACCCCAGCACCCACTGCAAGCCTCATCCAACCTCCAGCACCCACCATGGGCTCATCCAGACTCCAAAACCCACCATGCACCCATCTGTGGGATCACATGCCGGCAAATGAGATCCATTTATCTTGGCATTATCTTCAGTACAGACATTGTGTGGCAAACAACCTATTTCTGTGCTATACAATTCTATGTTCTCATGCACATCAGGTAATCTCACCATAACCAATGGCGGAGATTATATGGACAGTGTAAGGGAGCAGATTGTGAGAGTGGTGGGGGACATGGTGATGAGGGAGAAAACCATAAGGAGCTAAGATTCATGGTGAGATGATCTTGGAGAAGACTATGGTTGCTTGAAGTAAGGAGTTTGGGAGGGCCCATAATGATAATCAGCTGAGTGTATGCTGACCATGGGCAAGGTTAATGACTCCAGGAATGAGGATAAAACAAGGACTTGTCAATGAAAATGCACATATCGTCTTGTAACTAGGAGCAGACTTTCACCTTTCTGTTAAAATAGCTCGAAGAATTTCCCAGTACATATACAGAGTTATGCACCAGTCTGCACTGCTAGAGAGCAAACGGGCAAAAATGTGGATCGATCGATCGATCAATCAATCAATCAATCAATCAATCAATCAATCAATCAATCAATCAATCAATCAATCAATCAATCAATCAATCAATCAATCAATCAATCAATCAATCAATCAATCAATCAATCATTCAATCATTCAATCAGATGTATTCATCACATGCACAATAAAGTTCAGTGAAATTAATTTGCCAACAGTAGTACAAGCAAAAAGAACACACAATACACAATAAACATTTAACACAAACATCCACCACAGCATTCTTCACTGTGGTGGAAGGCACAAAGTACAGTAACAAAGTATAGGGTGGATGCTCCATTGGTGCCCTTGATCACCAACTACCTGACTGGATGACCACAATATGTCAGGCTACAGAACTGTGTCTAGGACATGGTGGTGAGGAGCACAGGGCCCCCACAGGCGACAGTCCTCTCTTAATGTTCACCATTTACAACTCGTTCTCCTGCCACCTGCAGACGTTTTATAGACAATAGACAATAGGTGCAGGAGTAGACCATTCGGCCCTTCGAGCCAGCACCGCCATTCAACATGATCATGGCGGATCATCCACAATCAATACCCCGTTCCTGCCTTCTCCCCATATCCCCTGACTCCTCTATCTTTAAGAGCCCTATCCAGCTCTCTCTTGAAAGCATCCAGAGAATTTGCCTCCACTGCCTTCTGAGGCAGAGAAGTCCACAGATTCACAACCCTCTGTGTCAAAAAGTTTTTCCTCATCTCCACTCTAAATGGTTTACCCCTTATTCTTAAATTTCAGATGACTCTGCAATTGTGGGCTACATCAGTGAGGGGAGGGAAGCCAAAAACAGAGGTGTAGTCAACAGCTTGTTGAGTGGTGCGGGCTGAATCACCTGCAGCTCAACACCGACAAGACTAAGGAGTTAGTGGCGGACTAAAGGTTATAACGGATAGGAGCAGAATTAAGCCATTCGGCACACCCAGTCTACTCCACCATTCAGTCATGGCTGATCCATCTCTGCCTCCTAACCCCATTATCCTGCCTTCTCCTCATAACCCCTGACACTTGTCCTAATCAAGAATCTATCTATCTCTGCTTAAAAATATCTACTGATTTGGCCTCCACGACCTTCTGTGGCAAAGAATTCGACAGATCCACCACCATCTGACTAAAGAAATTGCTCCTCATCTCCTTCCTAAATGAATGACCTTTAATTCTGAGGCTATGACCTCTAGTCCTAGGCTCTCCCATTAGTGGAAACATCCTCTTCACATCCACTCTATCTAAGTCTTTCACTATTCTGTATGTTTCAATGAAGTCCCCCCTCATTCCTTTAATCTACGGTGAGTACAGGCCCAGTGCCGACAAACGCTCATCATAGGTTAACCCACTCATTCCTGGGGTCATTCTTGTAAACCTCCTCAGGACCCTCTCCAGAGCCAGCACATCCTTCCTCAGATATGATGCTCAAAATTGCTTACAATTTTCCAAATGTGCCCTTACCAGCATCATAGAATCTCAGCATTACATCCCTGTTTATGTATACAAGCCCTCTTGAAATAAACTGAGTTTGCTTTCTTTACTATTGATTCAACTTGCAGATTAACTTTTTGGGAATCCTGCACCATCACTCCCAAGTCTCTTTGCATCTCCGATTTCTGGATTCTCACCCCATTTAGAAAATAGTCTATATCTTTATACCTACTATCAAAATGCATGGCTCCACACTTTGCTGCATTATATTCCATTTGCCACTTCTCTGCCCATTCTGCCCACCTGTTCAAGTCCTTCTGCAGATTCCCTGCTTTCTCTACACTACCTTCCCTTCCACCTACTTTCATATCATCTACAAACTTTGCCACTAAGCCTTCAAACCCCTCGTCCAAATCATTAATATACAACGTGAAGAGTAGCTGCCCCAGCACCGACCCCTGCTGAACTCCACCAGTCACTGCCAGCCAACCAGTAAAAGCCCCCACACTGTCTTCTGCCATCCAGCCGACCTCCCATCTGTGCTAGTATCTGCCCTTTGATACTACCGTGGGCCCTCATCTTCCTTAGCAGCCTAACGTGTGACACCTTATCAAAGGCTTTCTGAAAATCTAAGTAAACAACATTTACTGACTCTCCTTGGTCTGTCCTGCTATTTACTTTTCAAAGAATTCCAACAAATTTGTCAAGCAAGACCTCCCCTTTACAAAGCAATGCTGACTTCGGCCTATTTTATCATGAGGAGAGGAACACTCCTGTCCCCTGTCTCCTTCAATGGTGTGGATGTGCAGTTTACCAGGGAGTACAAATACCTTGGATTGTACCTGGACAGTAAACTGGACTGGTCCAGGAACGCTGAGGCCCTGTACAAGAAGGGACAGAGCCGGCTGTACTTTTTGAGATGGCTCCGCTCCTTCAACGTCTGCAGTAAGATGCTGCAGATGTTCTACCAATCGGTGGTAGCCAGTTCCACCTTCTTCACTGTCAGTTGCTGGGGCAGCAGGGCGAAGGCTGCCGACACCAATAGGATCAACAAACTCATCAGGATGGCTGGCTCCGTCCTAGGAGCAGAGTTGGATTCATGGCCGGTGGTCTTGTAAGGGGAGGATGCTCTTGGAGAATACAGCTCACCCCCTCCATGACACACTGGTCAACCTGAGGAGCACCTTCAGCAACAGACTGGTTCCACCAAGATGCAGCACACAACGCCACACGAGATCCTTCTTCCCTGTGGCTACCGAACTGTACAACTCCTCCATCTTCTGTCGTGGAGTAGACTGACTCCCCTCTTCCCCTCCCTAATCTTTGCACACCTCCAATCCTTTCCTCTCGTCACTTTAATTTCATGTTTCATGTATTTTGTGTTTGATGACTGTTGGCAGATCAATTTCCCTAATGGGATGAATAAAGTTCTATGGTATGGTATTGTATCATGAAGCATTGTGAGTAAGTGATGTCAGTCTTGACAAGTGTGACAATTGTCATTGATGGCATTGTTTAGCTGAGGGCCGGTTGCAATCAGACTCTCTGAGCCATCTATACACATTAACTGAACAGCTTTCAGATAGAGCCCCTTTGTGCAGCACTGTAATTTCGGGGTCCTAATTTCTTCAATGGTTGAAATAGTTTGAATTTTATAACACCACACCGCACACTCTTGGGGAATAGACCAGAATGTAATAAAAAAGAATTAAGGACTTTGCAAAAAGTTTCAATGTTGAAATGGTTTTCCATAACATTTAGACATCTTAACGTGTTTCACAGGCATACCCAAAGTACAACAGTCCTCATTAATGGGCTTATCCATTTTACACAATGGATCTTGCTTTGAACTACCATTAACTGTAGCAGCACCTGTCACTAATAATACGGAACATGCCCTCAGAATTAAAGGACATTCCGTTAGGAAGGAGATGAGGAGGAATTTCATTAGACAGAAGGTGGTGAATCTGTGGAATTCTTTGCCACAGAAGGCTGTGGAGGCCAAGTCAATGGAGATTTTTAAGGCAGAGATAGATAGGTTCTTGATTAGTACGGATGTCGAGGGTTATGGGGAGAAGGCGAGAGAATGGGGTGAGGAGGGAGTGAAAGATCAGCCATGATTGAATGTTGGAGTAGAGTTGATGGGCTGAGTGGCCTAATTCTGCTCATATCACTTGTGACCTCATGACCTAATTCAGTGACACAAATATAAATAGCATTGGATGTGTTGGGCACTGCTGCACCCTAATGCCAATGGTACCAGTCATGTATCCAATTAGGTCAAGGAGGTCAGGACTATGACTATGGTACTATGCTATACTATACTACATATAGAAACATAGAAACATAGAAAATAGGTGCAGGAGTAGGCCATTCGGCCCTTTGAGACTGCACCGCCATTCAATATGATCATGGCTTATCATCCAACTCAGTATCCTGTACCTGCCTTCTCTCCAAACCCCTTGATCCCTTTAGCCGCAAGGGCCACATCTAACTCCCTCTTAAATATAGCCAATGAACTGGCCTCAACTACCTTCTGTGGCAGAGAATTCCAGACTACGGCACACTCATGCAGCTGCGCTGTTGCCTACAGCCCAGGCTTTATTCTTTTTGGTTTATCATACAACTTTAGCCTGTGCCTCTGGGCATCCTCAAGACTGTCACATCCAAACATTCAGAAATGTGTTGTTAGTGAGTGTTAGGGATTTTTCAGTTTTTTTTAAAAATTATGTGGAAGTGGCAGCAATTCATACAAAGCTGGAACCAGTCTTCAGAATCTCTATCCTAATGTACATTGAAAAGCAGCAATCAATTTGAAAATAGGAGGGCTTTACATTAATCTATTCTACATTTTCCTTGATCTCATCTCCTTTGATATCTCATGTTCATACTTTACCCTTCCTTATCTCTGTGTCTCCCTCTCCCCAGACTGAAGCGTCACCCATTCCTTCTCTCCAGAGATGCAGCTTGTCCTGCTGAGTTACTCCAGCTTTTTGTGTCTATGTTGCAAACAGACATGCTGTCTACTAACATGACTTATTTGCTGACTGTAAGACAACCGGTTATGTTAATTTTCCTACATCAAACCAGGAATCTTCAGCTTAAATGATTTCATTCCATTGTAATACAGATGATTAAAACTTCCAGACCAAATGCATTTTGTCAAGGCACTTATCACTTGGCACTTGGCCATAGGCATATTTCTCTGTCCATAGACAGACACAAATAGCTGGAGTAACTCAATGGGTCAGGCAGCATCTCTGGAGAAAAGGAATAGGTGACATCTCGGATCGAGGCACTTCTTCAGACTCTGTCCATTACTAATTGGGGTATTTGTGCACTCAAGAGAGACAGTCCTTTCAACACTAATTTTGGATGTCTGTGTTCTCTGTTCCCAGAAACCAAAAGACCATCTACATGAATTACTTTGTCCCAGCAAAGGTGTTTGAATATTCAGAGTTGGCTGGGCAGCTACTATATACCTCCAGTCTAAATACATAATTCTGCAAAGTTACTTGTCGACACTAAAAATATCAAAGATTGGTGGATATTTCTAGGCATTGAAATTACAGTTGTAGTGTTGGTGTTTAGAACATGTATCTGATGAGGTGGGATGTGGGAGAGGGAAGGGTAGTAAGATTCCCTACAATTAGAGAATTCAAACTTCATACTTTTGGGTTGTTATCTACCCAAATGATGCATTGTTCCTCAGGTTTGCATGTGGTCTCATTCTGGCAATGGAGGAGGCCCAGGGTAGGAAGGTCAGTGTGGGATTGGGAAGGGAAGTTAAAATGGTGGGCAACCAATGGATTCAGTGGGCCGAACGTATTCAGTGAAACGGTCACCGAGTCTATGCTGTGTCTCGTCAATGTACAGGAGCCCACATGGGGAACACCAGATGCAGTTGAGGAGTTTCGAGGAGGTACATGTGAGCCTCTCAAGTTCAAGTTCAAATTTATTTGTCACATGTGAAATGTAATTTACCATGCAGCTTTACAATTAAAAAAGGACACAATACACAACATAATTCAACACAGACACCTACCACAGCATTCTTCACTGTGGTGGAAGGTAATACAGTTCAGACAGTCCTCCTCCTCCTCCTCCTCCCTTGTTCACCATTGGTCGGTGCCCTGACCCTCCTTAGTCGCCGATACGGACGGCCCGATGTTCAAGTCCTCTGGTTGGGATGGTCGGAACGCCGACGTCGGGACTGGTCACACAGGTCCCAATCGGCCACCTCCTTACCGGAGGCTGCAGCTTCCAGATGTTGCAGGCCGCAGGCCGGCGGTCGGAGCTCTTCTCCGGTGACCCCCAGCAAGGGATTGCCCGCTCCATGATGTAAGGTCCGCTCCACGCCTGCCACCAGAAGCTCCACAACTGAGGCTCCAAGATGTTGCAGGCCACAGGGCAGCGGTCGGAGCGCTTCTCCGGCAACCACCGGCAAGGGGTCACCCAGTTCCGTGATATTAAAGTCCCCGCAAGAACTGCTGGAGTCCCTGGAAGGAGTCGATATCGGATGTATAGGGACAGGTGTTGCATCTCCTCAGGAGTGGCTGGTTTGGGTGGGAAGGAATGAATTAACCAGGAAGTTGTGGGGGGGGGGGACGGTCTGCGTGGAAGGCAGAAAGGGGTGGAGATGGGAAGATATGACGTGTGGTGGGATCACGTTGGAGGTGATGGAAATATCGGACAATGATGTGTTGATGCGGAGGCTGGTGGGCTGGAAGGTGAGGACCAGGGGAACTCTGCCCCTGTTGCATCTGGAGGATGGAATGAGAGCAGAACTATGGGACACAGACGGATTGCGTGTGAAGAACCCATCTATAACAGAAGTGGGGGAAACCACATTCACTATAGAATGAGAGCATCTCGGATGACCTTGTATGCAAAACCTCATTAAGGGAGCAGATGCGGAGGAGACAGAAGAACTGACGGTAAGGGATAGCTGGCTTACAAGAAGAAGTGTGGGAAAAAGTATAGTCCAGTTAACATAGAAACATAGAAAATAGGTGCAAGAGGAGTCCATTCAGCCCTTCCAGCCAGCACCGCCATTCATTGTGATCATGGCTGATCGTCCCCAATCAATAACCCGTGCCTGCCTTCTCCCCATATCCCTTGATTCCACCAGCCCCGAGAACTCTACCTAACTCTCTCCTAAATCCATCCAGTGATTTGGCTTCCACTGCCCACTGTGGCAGGGAATTCCACAAATTCACAACTCTCTGGGTGAAAACGTTTTTTCTCACCTCAGTCCTGAAGGGACTCACCTCACCTCAGGGACGACAGATGGCACAATGGGCTAAGTGTTCGGCTGGCGACCGGAAGGTAGCCGGTTCGAATCCCGCTTGGAGTGCATCCTGTCGTTGTGTCCTTGGGCAAGACACTTCACCCACCTTTGCCTGTGTGTGAATGCGTGTGAATGTGTGTGAGTGATTGGTGGTGGTCGGAGGGGCCGTAGGCGCAGAATGGCAGCCACGCTTCCGTCAGTCTGCCCCAGGGCAGCTGTGGCTACAGAAGTAGCTTACCACCACCGAGTGTGACTGAGGAGTGAATGAATAATGCGATGTAAAGCGCCTTGAGTATTAGAAAGGCGCTATATAAATCCCATCCATTATTATTATTAAATGGACTCCCCTTTATTCTAAGACTGTGGCCCCTGGTTCAGGACTCGCCCAACATTGGGAACATTTTTCCTGCATCTAGCCTGTCCAGTCCTTTTATAATTTTATATGTTTCTATAAGATCCCCCCTCATAACTGGTCTGTAATTCCCCGTTTTCTCTCTCGCTCCTTTCTTGAAAAGTGGGATAACATTAGCTATCCTCCAATCCACAGGAACTGATCCTGAATCTATTGAACTGTGGGAGTCAGTAGATTTATTAGTGGTGTCATTGAAAGTCACCCTCCTGTGATGGAGACAGAGAAATCAAGATAGAGGAGAGAGGTGTCAGAAATAGTCCGGGTGAATTAGAGGGCAGGGGGGAACTTAGTGGTGGTTAATAAAGTCCATGAGCTCTGCACGGGTACAGGAGGCAGCCGCGATGTAGTCATCTATGTACAGGAGCAGAAAAGGGTTGGGGGATAGGTCCAGTGTATGCCGGAAACAAGGACTGTGGAACATAACGACCGAAACGACAAGCCATGACTCCAACTTTCTTCAGTTCTAAGCTTAAATCTTCTCCAAAATAATGGTTTGGAATAATAGACTTGCTCTGTTTACTGCCACGACAATGTGTGGATCATCAAATGATCACGTGTTGGAAGGAGCTGCAGATGCTGGTTTTCACAAAGATAGACACAAAATACTGCACAAACTTAGCAGGACGGGCAGCATCTCTGGAGATAAAGAAAGGGCGATGTTTCGGGTTGAGACACTTCTTTAGACTGAGAGTCAGGGTTGAGGGAAATGCAGAGATAAGGAACGTATGAAAATGAGACATCAAAGGGGATGGTGATCAGGAAAATGTAGAATAGATCGTTGTTAGCTAGGAGAAGGTGACAATGAAGCAAACAGAGATAAAACAATCAGGAGGACAATCGGACTGGTCGGAGAACGAGGAAGAGGGAAAGATGGAGACAGGGGGAAAGCAAGGGTTATTTGAAGTTAAGGGCCATTATTTCTTCTCCTTCTCCACCCTTATATAATTTCATAATTTCGTTCAGACCGAAAGGTCTGAATGACAATAAAGGATCTATCTATCTATCTATCTATCTATCTATCTATCTATCTATCTATCTATCTATCTATCTATCTATCTATCTATCTATCTATCTATCTATCTATCTATCTATCTATCTATCTATCTATCTATCTATCTATCTATCTATCTATCTATCTATCTATCTATCTATCTATCTATCTATCTATCTATCTATCTATCTATCTATCTTATTTGAAGAGAAGGGGGGGGGGGGAGAGGGAGTAGAGACACTTTTTAGAAGCCAGACAACTTTTAATAAGCCAGAGATACACAGCTGCGAAGTTTGGCGGGCATTTAACATTACCAGTCGGATATCCTTGGTTCTGAAAACTCTTGCCTACGTTTTTTTTCCCCAATGAGCCAATGAAAATGACCGGTCAGCAAAGGCGATTAACTAAATACCTACGACTACCTCGACTACCTCAACTACCCAGAACTACATGGCAACCCCACTACAATTGCACCCACGACTACAGGATTATCGATTTTCTCCATGGCGACCAATTTTTCAACTGAGGCCACGACTAGTTCCCAGAATGCAGGAACTCCTCGCGACCATGAAGGAGACTCACCAGAGACCACCAGCGAACATGTGGCGACCATGTGGCGATCATGAGGCGAGCGCAGAGTCTCCTGCACTCGCCTAAAAAGTCGCCTAAGTGGGACAGGCCCTTTAGAGAAGTCAATATTCATACCGCTGGGGTGTAAGCTGCCCAAGTAAAATATGACATAAAATATAAAAATTCCTCCAATTTGCACTAGGCCTCACTCTGGCAATGGAGGAGGCCAAGGATCATCTTTGTTGTCAACTTTGTTCTCAAATACCTTCATGGCTTGACCTGCCAAAGCCCAATGCCAACTCTGCAGCATTTTCTGATCTCCAAAGACCATGAGATTCCTGCACTACAACACCTTTTGTGCAGACTAATGATTTTCATTGTTGTCCTCAACAATCAAATCATTTCCCAAATTTCCTTCCCTCTTTTTTTGAAATGCACTTTAAAGCTATCTCCTTAACTCTGGCTTCCAGTCACACATGCCCCTATCTCTCTCTCTTAGTTTCTTGCAATCTTTTTTTTTAAATACTCCTGTTGAGCAGGTTGTTTCATAATGTCAGAACTGCCCTGCAATTGAGACTTTTACCGTTCGCTGCTGAGTTAGTGATTAGTGTTGACTGTGATGCAAGCAGAATATTTCAGCCACAAAACATGGAACATTTCATGTTTTTTTAATGTATGTGTGGCCTTAGCTAAGCAGGGCAAAGATATGGCAAAACCACTAAAAATAAATGGAACCAGTCTTTCCTCTGCTAACAACAGACAGATCCTTGAGTCCAGCTGTCTGTAAGAAATCAAGTAGATTATTTGATCAAAGATAAACCCAGAATACAGAAGCCCTGACCTTCAGGTTAATCGGATTCTACTAATTCAAAGCATTAATACAGATATGATGCTTGGCTGAGGCCAGTACAGCAAGCAGTGAAGTAATGTTAATCAAAAGATTTTTAAAAACGGTTTGATTGTCAGCTCCTCATGGAGCTTTGAAATATTTATTTGGTAACTTTAGAGCAGTGTTTATCTTCTGAACTCAAGTTCCACTTTTAAAACTTTTTACTGGAAGTGGCATTTGTTGCTGTGAGGATAATCTTTCAAGTATTTGTTGACGGGAATGACTGGAAGGAGGTTCACTGGCAATGTGCCATTATGTCTTGTGAAGCCCCCAGCCATTCTTGGAAAATAACCTCCCGTGGATTAACATAGCATTAGAGCTGCTAAATAGAATCTCCATATTAGAAAGATGACAAAACTTATTATTCCCAGAAATTTTACAGCTTAACATGCTTTAAAGAATTATCTCTACATGTCCTAACCATGACTAGCATGGCCGGAATTACTGCCTTTTTTCGTATTATTGTCTTTATGGTGTTCAGTTATTTGTTTCAATAACATTCTTGTTCTAGTGTATGCAGAGCAGAGAAACTGCCAGAGTTTCCCCATAGAGTCATAGAGTGATGGCGTGGAAACAGGCCTTCGGCCCAACTTGCCCACACCGGCCAACATATCCCATCTACACTTGTCCCACCTGCCTGTGTTTGGTCCATATCCCTCCAAACCTGTCCTATCCATGTACCTGTCTAACTGTTTCTTAATCATTGGGCTAGTCCCAGCCTCAACTATCTCCTCTGGCAGCTTGTTCCATACGCCCACCATCCTTTATGTGAAAAAGTTACCTCTCAGATTCCTATTAAATCTTTTCCCCTTTATCTTAAACTAATGTCCTCTGGTCCTCGATTCATCGACTCTGGGCAAGAGACTGTGCGTCTACCCGATCTATTACTCTCATGATATTATACAGCTCTATAAGATCATCCTCATCATCTTGCGCTCCAAAGAATAGAGTCCCAGCCTACTCCATGTCTCCCTATAGCTCCGACCCTCTAGTCCTAGCAACTACCACGTAAATCTTTTCCCTACCCTTCACAGCTTGACAACATCTTTCCTATAACATGGTGCCCAGAACTGAATACAATACTCTAAATGCAGTCTCACCAACGTCTTATACAGCTGCAACATGACCTCCTAACTTCATAGTCATAGAGTCATTTGATAATATCGCACAGACTTCGGCTCTTTGGCCTAACTCGTCCATGCCGACCAAGGTGCCCCATGTAAGCTAGTCTCATCTATCCACATTCGGCCCATATCCCTCTCAACCTTTCCTCTCCAAATGTAGTTTTTAAGGTTGTTTTTGCACTTGCCACGACGACTTCCTCCGGCAGCTTGTTTTATATGTCCACCACCCCACTGATTGAAAAAGTTACCCCTCTGGTTCCTATCTTTCTTCTCTCGCCTTTAACCTACACCCTCTAATTCTTGATTTTACTTCGGAGTCACGTGAGTGACTATGTGAAGACCCCGTCCAGTACGCATGCGTGTCATATCGTCTATCGCATTGCGTGATGACTGGCAGGAGAATGTGATTCTCCTGCCAGCAACAGGCAGGAGAATGTGATTCTCCTGCCAGCAACAGACCTGAGGTAAGTTTTATTAAATACTTTCAGGTTTTAAAATCTTCTTGCAGGAACCTCTACTTAGAGGTCCTGCTAAAGGTCCGGGGCTAAGTCGGGATGGAGGGGAAACCCCAGTCTCTGACTTCAGGGAACCCCGGTCACGGGGAATCCCGCTCACGGACCTAGGCGCTCCGGAGACTGCGGGACGCGGGGAGCGGCGGATTCGCCCTCGAGCCACTGGCTGTGGAGCCAGCGGCTTCATATTGGTGCTGGGGGCACCTGGACAGCCGTTCCGGAGACCGCGGGTAACGGGGAGCGGATAGCGGTGGATAGCGGCAGTAAGTACTGTGCCGCTGGGAGTTAAACCAGCGGCTTCATATACCCCCCCCCCCCCCCCCCCCCCCCCCCCCCCCCCCCGACTTTGTAAATCGCGGCTATCCCTTTGATAGGGACCGCGGGGATATCTCGGCTGCAGTTACTGGGGGCGGGGGGATAGAAAGCCCCAGCTGGAGAACCATGGAGAAGCCCTGTTATAAGGGACCGCGGAGAAAAAGCTGGGGGAGAAATAACCCGCAATGGAAGTGTTTCTACAAGGACCACAGAGGAACCCCAGCTGTAACAAACCACGACCACGAGACCAGGCTCGGGAGGAGTGTTGCCCCGCAGCAGAAGGTTTTAAAAGGACATGCAAATACATTCTTTACTCGAAGGTCGTTGTGTGCTATTTTGTGAGAATATGTTACAGGAATGGACGCCGGCGGGAGCAACTGTGGTCGCATATCCTGCATGGAGCGGTTGATGGATCAGAAGCTCCAATGTGACATGCTCCGATATATGGAGTCTAGTCACCAGGGCGTCCTGGGACGCCCATAGCAGCACCTTATTGAGGGCTGCATAATGCAACTCCCTCGACAGAGGGGTGCAATAGGAGTCACTTCTGGGCTGACTCTGAAGACAGGGGTTTGGCTGAAGAAACCACAAGTGTGCAGGGGGTGCAGGTACAACACTACCAGCAGCAGGAGCTCGACGAGTGGCTGTCGGGTTCAGGAAGGCCACATCATCACGCAAGACCTCACATCTTCGACGGCAGCACCCCTAAGCACCCACCAGTAAACCACGATGAACTGAAGCTGGTGAAAGCTTGAAGGCCGTACAACCAGGACAAAGGTCTTTTTTAGGCCTCAGCCCAGAACGGCCTTCGTTGGAAGATGCGCCAACCTCGCACGCGAGCTCCTCTACCTCCAGGAGCAGATGTAAAATCATGCACACATGTTTGAGGCAGCTCCTGGTCGGGTTGCATAAGTCCTCCCATTCGGATAAAGGTATGGAACCTCATCGATGATGTCTCCAGTCACGGACACAAGTTGGTAATATTTAACTGGTTTGAATATTTACACTGGTTTGGGATAACACTAGATTAGTTTATACTGCACACAGGTATGGTTGGAGTAGCCTTTCAAGACAAGGCTCACAAGAATGAGATGTGGACTGATCATTGTCAACAGCCTCAAACCGCATGTGCAATATAGACTTTTCTGAATAACTTCCATGTGATCATTTCCGCTCACAGGGTTGAAGATATTTGAAATTTAACTGGATGAGGCAACGATTCACTCAGTAGCGTTTCAATGGGCTAACTCCAGTTTCCAGATTATTTACCAAATCACTACTATCAGTGCTTCGGTTGCACAGAGCTAACAAATAAGTAGCATGGCCAATCTGGATGATATTGAACATACTGTATTTTACTAAATTAGCCTTAGCAGCCACTTAGCTATATTTGAGGAATTGGTTCTCACCCGTCCAGTTAAATTTAAATTAAGTTGATACCAACTGAAATTATTGATTGTTGGGATACAATCATCCATTTATTGGTCTGGGATCAGCTCTGAGACAAAAAATTAGACCTCTGCTATTTTTAGCTGAAACAATCAAAGTCACATTGATGGACAGCTTTGCTCCACTAAAACCTCTTATCCGTAAATCTTCAGTCATTTCCAAAGATGGATAATTTACTAATACCATCTCTAGTTACGGAGGCAGATGGGATTAGCATGAGTTATCAAGTGTTCAGTCATGGTAGCAACTGCCAATGGACACCAGGTGCATTCTGTGCATTAAAGAGTGTATACACGGCATGCACAAGTCCAAGGTGATACACTTTGGTGGTAGTATATGTTAATCACAAAGGTACAATCAAATCAAAGTATCCGGTGATAGTTTTACCAAACCACATTTAGCACTGGTGTATTATTATGCAAAATAAATGACAACACAGAATGAATGTGTGATCACAAAGTATTTAATGACAATGTGGATTGATAGAACACTATCTATTGAGTTGCTTGCATCCAGTTTCAATCAACAGTGAACGAGGCATACAGTGGCGAAGGGTGCATTCTCGCTACACTAGGAAGGAATGTTCTTTTATGTCTTCCCCCATTTGGCCTCAATAGACTGGTTTTGCAAAATTCAGCAAGATTCCCGCATCCGGGTTCATAGTGCCTGCCTGGGTTATACACCTATGGCTCTTGCTGAGGCGAAGAATGAATATAAAACCTTACATGGTTAATCCCGGATAAAAAGATGCTGGTTCAGTTGTGATGTTGAAACCATCCTCTGCATGATATAATCAATCATAGACTTACAGACTCTGAGAGATCGTTTCTGCGGCTTGGGTTGTCAAACCATGAGCGTTAAGAGTGCTCACTACAGATTGCAGGGATAGCACCAAATAGCAGCTATCTGCATAGGAGATGGGAAGCATTGTTTATGCTTCCTTACGTTTAACTCGGCACGGATGACTGACACATTAAAATTCAGTTTTATGGGATTATAACATTAAGTTACTATTCCATTACTGTGCCTTAAGTACCTCCTAATCATTTGGCTGATGAGTACATAAACCACTCTGTCCGGTTCTCACCCTCTGATATCCAGAGAATGAAGGTATAGTCAGCTTAAAACCTCCCAGGTTTAGGAACGCAGAAATATGGGTTGTTAACATTGTACTACGTCACATCACCGATGGGCACCAGTAACATCCCTGCCCATGGTCATACTCACGTACTAGTGGTTATGCCATGGCACTGAGTTCAGCGCTATGGGTCCAGTCATTGCAACACTGGATAGGATGATCATATCTGCGGGCTATAATAACATGTTTTGTTTATGATTAATCAAGCAGATTAGACAGGGACACAAGACCAAACTAGAGTAGCATATCCCATGGACCTTGGGTTGCGTGTGATCACGCATTTACACCAGTATGTCAAGGTTCCTAAGAGCTTTATAGACTGACAGCAATATTATTAGTTACATAAAATCTTGTTAGAAGGAATCACTACAAACCTTCTCCAGATGGTTATATGGGTCTGGCATATACAGGAGTGTACATTGACATTGAGTCTCACTCCACCAGGACCGCTATACCTCAGCAGCAGGGTTATGGACCACATCCTAGCGGGTGCAGGATGGTCAAATTATTGATCTGTCCAAATATTCAGAATAAACCTATTGCCAGATCAGGGGTATTTGCCAACTCTATGTTAGGTATGGTTCATACTTCCTCCAGGTTGAGGGAAGTTACTATTGCCACTATTATTCATTAATAGCATCAACATGTCTATATCTATGTCATGTCTAAATGCATTCTTAATGTTCACTCATCATTGGCCTTCTGATGCAGTGTATGACGCCTGGACTCGGTTCCACGGCATGAAATCACAGAGCTTTAAAATCTTCACGTAGTCACTCACGTGACTGGGAGGTCAATTCACTGGATGAATTTAAAAGAGAGTTAGATAGAACTCTAGGGGCTAGCGGAATCAAGGGATATGGGGAGAAGGCAGACACAGGTTGCTGATTGTGGATGAATGGGGGTTCTGGCTCGAAGGGCCGAATGGCCACTTCCTGCACCTATTTTCTGTGTTTCTATGTTTCTTTCCCAAGTAGACAGAGGAATTGTGAGTTGGGGATAGAGTCTTTGCAGGAGGCAGGGTGGGAAGTATAGTTGAGTATAGAAGTTGGGATGTAATGTTAAAATTGTAAGATTAAATGAGAACTTACCAGTTTGAAGTTTGATCGTTATTTTATGAGGAGTAACGTTGAGGGATTACGTGCCCTCCGCTCACAGCCCTCTATCATAAAGTTCAACAGGCATTATGGTTCTCTTATCTTACTATGTTCAGTTCAACAACTGTTTCCTGTGATTTCACACCACTGCTTTGAAGATTGACACGCATGCGTACTGGACGGGGTCTTCACGTAATCCCTCAACGTTACTCCTCATAAAATAAAGATCAAACTTCAAACTGGTAAATTCTCGTTTAATCTTACTATTTCTTCACCTCAGCAAAAAGACTGTGCGTTCATCCTATCTATACCCTTCGTGGTTTTACACCTCAGCCTTCTGCACTCCGAGGAATAAAGTCACATCATCCCTCTGCAACTTCACCTCTTGGGTCCGAGCAACATCCTCATAAATCTTCTCTGCATCCTTTCCAATATAGTAGGAAGACCAGAACTGAACACAATACTCCAGGCGTGGCCTCACCAATGTCTTGTACAACTGAAACATTACATCTCAACTTCTACACTCAATTACCTGACTGATGAAGGTGATTTTATTAAACAGCTTCCCTCAAGATGGTGGTGGTATTCGGAACAAGCTGCCAGAAGAGGTGGTTGAGGCAGATTCCATAACAGCAGTGAAAAGCCACTTGGACAGGTACATGGATAGAAAAGGTTGAGAGAGTGTTGAGTCGAAAAGTGGGCAAATGGGTCTGGATTAGATGGTTATTTTGTCGGCATGGACGAGTTGGGTCAAAGGACCTGTTTCCCCGCTGTTTGACTCTATGACGGATACTTGGCCAAAAAAAAACCTTTTCATCACCCTATTTACCTTGGACACCACGTTGATGACAGTATGTACTTGTACTGCCAGTTCCACAACACTGACATTTACTGTTAACAACCTGTCTTGAAAGTAACAGCTGATCCTTGTCAGATTTTACAGCAGTTACCTACATTGTGCCCTGTTACAATGTAAGTAGCTTTAGCAGCAGTGCACCATATGTTGGTAGCTCACTAGTTAGGTGGTCCAAGCTCAATGGGACTACTGACATGAGACCTGAGAAATTATTTTCGCAATTTTAGTTTATTTCAGAGATACAGCGCGGAAACAGGCCCTTTCGGCCCACCGGGTCCGCACCGACCTGCGATCCCCGCACATTAACACTATCCTATACCCACTTGGGAAAATGTTTACATTTACCAAGCCAATTAACCTACATACCTGTGCGTCTTTGGAGTGTGGGAGGAAACCGAAGATGTCGGAGAAAACCCACGCAGATCACAGGGAGAACGTACAAATTCTGCACAAACAGCACCCGTAGTCGGGATCGAACCTGGCGCTGCATTCGCTGTAAGGCAGAAACTCTACTGCAGCGCCACCGTGCCGCCGTTGAAGTACGCATAATGAAAGCCCATCAACGCCTCTATTGATAGAAACATGGAAACATAGAAAATAGGTGCAGGAGGAGGCCCTTCGGCCCTTCGAGCCAGCACTGCCATTCATTGTGATCATGGCTGATCATCCCCAATCAATAACCCGTGTCTGCCTTCTCTTTCTACAGAAGATTGAGGAGATTCAGTATGTCAACGAATACTCTCTTGAACTTCGACAGGTAAAGAGCATATTGACTTGTTGCGTCACAGCCTGGTTCAGCAACTCAAACGCCCAAGAAAGAAGTTTGCACAAAGTGGTGAACACTGCCCAGTTCATCATGGGTACTGAACTTCCCACCATCACAGGGATCTACAGGAGTTGATGCCTCAAAAAGGAAGCCAGCATCAACAGAGACCCACACCACCCTGGTCGCACTGTCATTTCACTCCTGCCACTGGGAAGAAGGTATAGGAGCCTGAATGATCTCAACAGAATCTCAGCCATTTAGATTTCCATCATTAAGAAAGATAAGAGATATAATGAGAACATCATTACCAATTACATTACATTCAACACATGAACCTGCTGACTTAAATGTAGATAGTTTATTTTTCGTCATGGCTGCATAAAAATCCTTTATGTCCTTATTTAATGTTGCTGTTCCACCCTCATTCCTGCTAGTATCCCTTTCCAGTCTACCTTGGCCAGCTCCCCTCTCATGCCTTCATAGTCCCCTTTGTTCAACTGTAACACTGCCACTTCCGATTTAACCTTCTCCTTCTCAAATTGCAGATTAAAACTAATCATATTATGATCAATACCTCCAAGCGGCTCCTTTACCTCGAGTTCTCTTGTTTGTTTGGAACAAAGACCCTTTATTTAATTATTTGCCCCCGTTCTCTACAATCTGAGATTTGTAATAGAAAAAAAATCACATGTGATTAAAGTGCACATTGTCAGATTTTAATAAAGGCCATTTTTTACATTTTGGTTTCATCATGTAGAAATTACAGCAGTGTTTATACATAGTACCCCCATTTCTGGGCACCATAATGTTTGGGACACAGAAATGTAATGTAAATTAAAGTAGTCATGTTTATTATGTTGTTGTATATCCTTTGCATGTAATGACTGCTTGAAGTCTGCAATACATGGACATCATCAGTTGCTGGGTGTCTTCTCTGGTGATGCTCTGCCAGGTATGTATTGCAGCCATCTTTAGCTTATGTTTGTTTTGGGGGCTAGGCCCCTTCAGTTTTCTCTCCAGCACATAAAAGGCATGCTCAATTGGGTTCAGATCGGGTGATTGACTTGGCCACTCAAGAATTGGCCATTTTCTTGCTTTGAAAAACTCCTTTGTTGCTTTAGCAGTATGTTTGGGATCATTGTCTTGCTGTTGAATGAACTGCCGGCCAATGAGTTTTGAGGCATTTGTTTGAACATGAGCAGATAGGATGTGTTTATCCATCAGAATTCATTATGCTACTACCATCAGCAGTTGTATCATCAATTAAGATAAGTGAGCCAGTTCCTTCAGAAGCCATTCATGCCCAGGCCATAACACCCCCACCACCGTGTTTCACAGATGAGGTGGTATGCTTGGGCAGTTCCTTCTCTCCTCCATACTTTGCTTTTGCCATCACTCTGATATAAGTTAATCTTTGTCTCATTTGTCCACACCACAAGACCTTTTTTCCAGAACTGTCGTTGCTCTTTTAAGTACTTCTTGGCAAACTGTAACCTGGCCATCCTATTTTCGCGGCTAACCAGTGGGTTGCATCTTGCAGTGTAGCCTCTGTATTTCTGTTCATGAAGTCTTCTGCGGACAGTGGTCATTGACAAAACTACACCTGTCTCCTGAAGTGTGTTTCTGATCTGTCGGACAGGTGTTTGGGGATTTTTCTTTAACATAGAGAGAATTCTTCTGTCATCAGCTGTGGAAATCTTCCTTGGCCTGCCAGTCCCTTTGCAATTAGTAAGCTCACCAGTGCTCTCTTTCTTCTTGATGATGTTCCAAATAGTTGATTTTGGTAAGCCTAAGGTTTGGCTGCTGTCGCTAACAGATTTATTCTTGTTTCTCAAGGATTTCTCATAATGGCTTCTTTGACTTTCATTGGCACAACTTTGGTCCTCATGTTGATAAACAGCAATAAAAGTTTCCAAAGGTGATGGAAAGATTGGAAGAAAGACTAGGTGCTGAGAGCTCTCTTATACCCACATTCAGGAAGCAATTATTATGCACCTGAGCAATTACAAACACCTGTGAAGCCATGTGTCCCAAACATTACAGTGTCCTGAAATGGGGGGGACTATGTATAAACACAGCTGTAATTTCTACATGGTGAAACCAAAATGTAAAAAAATGGTCTTTAATAAAATCTGACAATGTGCACTTTAACCACATGTGATTTTTTTTCTATTACAAATCTCAAATTGTGGAGTACAGAGGCAAATAAATTAATGATGGGCAGAAGACACAGAAGGTAGTGGAGGCCAATTCACTGGATGAATTTAAAAGAGAGTTAGATAGAACTCTAGGGGCTAGCGGAATCAAGGGATATGGGGAGAAGGCAGACACAGGTTGCTGATTGTGGATGAATGGGGGTTCTGGCTCGAAGGGCCGAATGGCCACTTCCTGCACCTATTTTCTGTGTTTCTATGTTTCTTTCCCAAGTAGACAGAGGAATTGTGAGTTGGGGATAGAGTCTTTGCAGGAGGCAGGGTGGGAAGTATAGTTGAGTATAGAAGTTGGGATGTAATGTTAAAATTGTACAAGGCATTGGTGAGGCCAATTCTGGAGAATGGTGTACAATTTTGGTCGCCAAATTATTGGAAAGACGTCAACAAAATAGAGAGAGTACAGAGGAGATTTACTAGAATGTTTCCTGGGTTTCAGCAACTAAGTTACAGAGAAAGGTTGAACAAGTTAGGGCTTTATTCTTTGGAGCGCAGAAGTTTAAGGGGGACTTGATAGAGGTCTTTTAAATGATGAGAGGGATAGACAGAGTTGATGTGGATAAGCTTTTTCCATTGAGAGTAGGGAAGATACAAACAGGAGGACATGATTTGAGAATTAAGGGACAGAAGTTTAGGGGTAACATGAGGGGGAACTCCTTTACTCAGAGAGTGGTAGCTGTGTGGAATGAGCTTCCAGTGGAAGTGGTGGAGGCAGGTTCGATTTTATCATTTAAAAATAAATTGAATTGGTATATGGATGGGAAAGGAATGGAGGGTCATGGTCTGAGTGCAGGTAGATGGGACTAGGTGAGAGTAAGTGTTCAGCATGGACTAGAAGGGCCGAGATGGCCTGTTTCCATGCTGTAATTGTTATATGGTTATATGGGAAGAAGTATAATCTAGTTAGCTGTAGGAGTCAGTAGGTTTATAATAGATGCCAGGAGATAGTTTATCTCCTGTGATGGAGGCGGTGAGATCAAGAAAGGGAAGGGAGATGCCGAAGATGGTTCAAGCAAATTTGAGTGCAGGATGGAAATTGATGGTGAAATATCAGATGCCATTCCTGCAATTTGCGTTTAACCTCACTCTGACAATGGAGGAGGCCAAGGTCAGAAAGGTCAGTGTGGGAATTGGAAGGGGAATTAAAGTGTTTGGCAACCGGCAGATCAGGTAGGTCCAGTCGGACTATTCAGCGAAATGATCGTCCAGTCAACGTTTGGTCTCGTCGATGTATAAGACAACAGTTACAGTAGATGAGGTTGTTGGAGGTGCTAGTGAACCTCTGCCTAACCTAAAAGGACATCAGTAGATAGTTGATTTCCTGTAATGGAGACGGTGAGATCAAGAAACGTGAGGGAGATGGTCCAAGTGAATATGAGTGCAGGATGAAAATTGGTGGTGAATTTAATGAAGTCCATGAGTTCTGCATGGTTGCAGGAGTTAGCACCGATACAGTCGTCAATGTTGCAGAGATAGAGATTGGGGATAGGGCCAATGTGCGGCCGGTATAGCCTGAAATAGCTGATAGCCAATGTATAACATCTGACAAATAATGTCATGGTTGGTTACTCACAAATTCAATTCAGGGGATGAATGGCAATGCTGAAGTCATTGAAGTCTAAATTTCCCCCTGGATGGCAATGATTTGCATCAAAATGTTACATGTGTTATTAAGTTGATGTTGCTCATCATCATCTGGAGAGTTTTAACATTCATTTTCAGGAAGTGCGCATCAGGAACTGCCATCCGTATCCTTAACAAAGGTGGTGTTGAGTCAATTCCAACAGCTACTGTCCTTCAGCAGTGATCCATAAAAAGGACCTGGAGATGATCACATTCCAATGCACTTCCTGGCCTTATCCTTCTAGGTGGTGATGACTTCAGGAAGTGTTGAAATTCTAGTTGTAACACATTTAATCGTAGCAATTTAATTGGTGATGCACGGTGCTGTAGAACAAGTGAATGCTCACAGCACCAATTTATAGAAACATAGAAACATAGAAAATAGGTGCAGGAGGAGGCCATTCGGCCCTTCGAGCCAGCACCGCCATTCATTGTGATCATGGCTGATCGTCCCCTGTCAATAACCCGTGCCTGCAGCGGAAAAGGGTCCCCGGTTATCTTTGACTCCATGCCACTGGATCCTGACCCAGATCTGTCAAGAACCATGTGGTGGCTGTCTGTGCATCAGTCTCCCCACGTTAAACAGTCACGCGCAGGCGTCCTCCCAAAAGAGGACAGTCATACTCGTTTCGAATGACTGCCGATGTATGAGAATGCACTTGAAATCCCACCCAAAAATCCCCCCAAAAATATGACTCCCAGGCAGGGTAACGTGGCCGATTTTGACCTAATTGGGACTTCCACACATAGGCGGGTCGAACGTGCCCACTGCAGCCGGGGTTCTGGAAGTGCAGCTCTGCCAGAGCCGGCAGATCCATTCCCATAGCCAATTTCCACAGCCGTATCTATGTTCCCTGAGTCCGTGAACTCTGTTGGTCCGGCGAAAAGGATTATATGGCAAGGCTCTGGAACCAAGATTGCTAGGAAATCAGTGGTGGGCCTGTAAGGCTTTTGATAATGTCGCTCTGATCCAGAGGATCATGATGTATGGGATTCACGATGACTTGTTTGGATGGATTCATTACTGGCTTACTGATAGAGGTTGTGGTGGAAGAAAGTTCAGCATATCCCCATGAACTCTCACCCATTTCTACAGATGTGCCAAAAAAGCATCTTGTTGGGATGCATCAGGGCCTGGTTTGGGAACAGCTCCATCCAAGACCCACAAGACATTACAGATAGTTGTGGACACAGCCCAGACCATCACACAGACCAACCTCCCTTCCATTGACTTAATCTACACATCACACTGTACCAGCAAAGCCACCAGCAATATCAATGACCAATCTCACCATGGCCAAGCCCTCTTCTCCCCTGTCCCATCGGGTGAGAGATACAGAAGTTGAAAACATATACCTGCTGTTTAAGGAATAGTTTCTTCACAGCTGTTATCAGGCAACTGACAGGACTTCTCATCAGCTAGTGTGGGGTCCTGACCTACCTTTGAACTTTCTTGAAGCGGACTTACGGGACTTCAATGTTATATATTTGCACTAAATGTTGTACCCTTTAACTTTTCGCTGTGAACAGCATGATTGTACTCATGTTCATCTTTGTTTTGACTGGGTGGCACACAAACTAAACCTTTTCACTATATATTGGTACATGTGATAGTAATAAACTAAAAAGCTGAACTGAAAAATAAACAAAATACTGAAGTGACTTAGCGGGTCAGGCAGCATTTCTGGAGAACATGGCGAAGTAAATTTGGGTCAGGAACCTTCTTCAGATTGATTGTAGTGTGGGGAGGGGAAGAAAGGTGGAAGTGAGGTGGAGGCAAGGCAAAGTCTGCCAAGTGATAGGTGGATACAGGTGTGGGGCAGGGGGTGGAATTATGCACCTGCGCTCCAAGATCCCTCTGTTCGACTACACTCCCGAGTCCTGCCATTCACATTGTAGGTTCTGCCATTGTTAAACAGCCCAGAACGCAACGCCTCGCTTTAAAAAACCATCAACGATTCCTCAGCCCTCCTGCCCAACTGATCAATATTCTGCTGCATTTTTTGAGAGACATCTTCACTATCTACAATACCACCCACTTCAGTATTATCTGCAAACTTGCTAATCATGCCTTGTACATTCTCATCCAAATCATTGATATAGATCCTTCCATGAAGTAAATTTGTTATCCATTCAGCTATCTCTCCTTGGATCCCCTGTGATCTAATCTTCCAGAGCAACCTACCATACAGAACCTTGTCAAATGCCTTGCTGAAATCCATACAGACAACATCTACAGCTCTGCCTCATCAACCTTTTGGGCCACATCTTTAATAAACTCAATCAGATTCATAAGACACAATCTCCCACATGTAATACCATGTTGACTATCTCTAATCAGCCCTTGTCCATTTGAATGCATGTGATATTCTAATTGAGGATCTTACCCATCTCCTATGCCTCTACGCAGATTAATTCCTGAGGGGTCCCATTTTCTCTTGGTTCACCCTTTTTCCCTTGGGTAGACACAAAACGCTGGAGTAACTCAGCGGGACTGGCAGCATCTCTGGATGGAATGAATGGGTGATGTTTTGGGTCGAGACCCTTCTTCAGACATTTTCATTTTATCTCTATATAACTATAAGTATTTGTCTTGTTTGTGTCTGTGTGTGTGTAAATCTGGTTAATTCCTATTTTCTTCCAAACGCTAGGCCACAGCCTTCCCATTTTCACACATCCTACTCACATTTTCTCTAGCGATTGAAGAGGGAGGGTGAAGAGGAGGAGGAGGAGGAGGGCGTGCTGGGGGATGAGGAGAAATGAGCTGCGCCTGCGCAGTTGGGGGCTATGTGTGAGTGGTGCAATATTGCATTGGGGGGAACGGGTTACATTGGGGGAACGGGTGAGTGGTGGAATCTTGCGTTGGGGGACGGGACCCAACGGGTCTGCACTTGATCTAGTGTAGTTATAAAATCTCTTGGGATTATCCTTAGTATTATCTGCCATAGCTATCTCTTGTCCCCTTTTTGCCCACCTAATTTCCTTTGTTAGCTTGCTCCATAGTTCCCAAAACATCTCCAGGGATACACTTGATCCCAGCTGCCAATACCCATACAAGGCCTCCTCCTTACTCTTGAACATAGCCTCAATTTCTCTCGTCATCCAAGCTTCCTTACAACCACCTGATTTGCCCTTCACTCTAACAGGAACATGCATGTCCTGGACTATTGTCAGCACACTTTTAAAAACATCACACTTCCCTGACATTCATTTTCCTTCAAACAATCTGCTCCAATCAACTTGAGCGAGTTCCTGTCTAATACCTTCAAAGTTGACTTTGCCCTAGTTTTGAATTTTAACTCATGGGCCCACTCTGTCTCTCTCCATAACTATCTTAAACCCAATAGAGCAGTGGTCGCTAGTGCCAAAAGGCTCATCCACAAACACTTCATCCACTTACCCCTCCCAATTCCCCAAGACCAGATCAAGCAGTTCATATATTTAGCATTCTACTTGACAACACATGTTGGTGTTGAATGAGTTTGTGAGCAGATTTGTTGTTGATGTTATCATATCTGAATAGCACAGTAACAATTAATTTTACTGTTGTGACGCAGGAATTAATATATATATATATATATATATATATATACACAGTATCTGGTAAGATTTCCCTGTTTACTTGAGCCTCAACTTTGACATTCTTAACATTAGGGTCTATTTTGTTCCATGACTTCCATCCAGCAGATTCCTTGAGCTCAGACTCAGACTCTCCTCTGACTCAGAACTCTGAATTCCTGTAACTCTGTTCTTGAATAACAACAATTCTTGGTATTATTGGATCCTATACTGTACGTTCTGGTTTCTAGGCTTTGAGTGCTAAAATCCATCTGCTTCCCTCTTACCCCTTCAAACCATTTTGGATCTTGATGTCTCTTTACAATTATGTTCTACAATGTCACATGTGTAGGAAGAAACTGCAGGTGCTGGTTTAAATTGAAGATAGACACCAAAAGCTGGAGTAACTCAATGGATCAAACAGTATCTCTGGAGAGAAGGAATATGTGATGTTTCGGGTTGAGACTCTTCTACAGACTGAGGTCAGACTCAAGAAGTGTCTCGACCCGAAACGTCACCTATTCCTTTTCTCCAGAAAGGCTGTCTGACCCGCTGAGTTACTCCAGCTTTTTGTGTTTATCCTCTACAATGTTACATGGTCTTTATACCCTTCCATATCTTATTTCCCTCTCCACGACTCTCTTTCTGAAGAAGGGTCTTGTCCCGAAACGTTACCCAGTCCTGCTCTCCAGAGATGCTGCCTGTCCTGCTGAGTTACTCCTGCTTTTTGTGTCCATCCTTGGTTTAAACCAACATCTGCAGGTCATTCCTACACAATAATACCTTAGCCCATCATCTACGTTCACTCTATCAGAGAAATTCCCATGGTTTCATCCACACTTCTTGCTGCCCAGGCAATCCTATTTCTTTCTTTCTTAGGGCTAATAGAATAGAATAGAATAGGTGCTTTATTGTCATTATAACATGTAAACATGTACAACAAAATTAAAAATGCCAACCAGTCAGTGCACCATTCACACATTATCTAAAAGCTAACGATACGTAAAAGAGAAATATCTGAAATAAACAACTGAAATAAATAACATGAAAAAACCAAGCATAAACACACAACCATACATTCTTCTGTCGATTGCACAATCCCTTTGGTATGTAGCGCACCTGCGCTCATTTGGTGGCTATATTAAGTGTAGTTATTGCTGTGGGATAAAAACTGTTTTTGAGTCTGTTTGTCCTTGTCCTCATTGATCTGTACCGTCTGCCTGACGGCAACAGTTCAAACAGGGAGTGTCCGGGGTGGGAAATGTCCTTTATAATGTTCTGGGATTTCTTGAGACAGTGGGAACTGTGTAGGTCCTCCAAGGCGAGGAGCGGGCAGCCGACAATCTTCTGGGCGTTGTCAATAGCCCTCTGGAGCGCTTTCCTCTTAGCCGCTGTGCAGCTGGTGTACCACACGCATACACAGTATGTTAGGATGCTCTCTATGGAGCACCGATAAAAGGACAGCAGCAGTCTCTGGGTGATGTTGTTCTTCCTGAGCACCCTCAGGAAGTGCAGTCTCTGCTGGACCTTTTTCAGCAGCGCAGAGGTGTTCACGCTCCCCGTCAGGTCCTCCTCAATGTGGATTCCCAGGAAGCGGAAATCTGCCACCCTCTCCACACAGTCCCCTCTGATGATTAATGGTGTAATGTCCGTTTTCTTCATCCAGTAGTCTATTATGAGCTCCTTAGTCTTTGAGGTGTTGAGGAGCATGTTATTCTGAATCTGAATCTATCATAAACTGTTTTTTCCACATATGCTGCCTTACCTCTTGAGTTTTTCCAGCATTTTGTGTCTAACAACAATGTTTGATGTGAATTATTATTCATTGCTACCTTATAATTTTTAATATTACTGTACAATTGCAAGTTGTCACAGGACAGATTGTGTAAGGACCAGGAGGCAATCAGCCCAAACTGGGAAACATTTACAAACTGCTCTAGAAATACATGAAAAACTGTGAAGTTTAGTAAAAAATGTGATAAATGCAACTCGGATAAATACTGCATTTTCTTTGCAGCAAATTCACCTGCTGGGCATGTGAAAACAATCAACTAATAAATAGAAAATTAACCAAACAGCAACCTATCCAATCACCGAATGTTTGCATACTTTCAGCTTGACAGGAAAATTTACATTATATGTTTACATGAGTAGTTTGTAAACCTATTTACAGGAATATTTTTTATGCAATGATTAAATGAGAAAATATATTTTTTTCACTAATTTGCAAGTCCATGTTTTTTTTTGCATTTTACCAGAGCAGCTTTCTTCAAGATTTGCTGCTGTCCCACCAGGTTTTTCTTACCACCCAGTCAAAACCTAGTTATTGACTTCAGTGAGTGTGGTGAAACACAAGCCCCTATCAGCATTAAAGTAGAAATGGTCAAGAGTTTCAAGTTTCGAGGCATAAGTATCACCTCCAATCTGGCCTGGATCAATTTTGTCGAAGTTAAAGCCAATAAAGCACACCAACATTATTTCCTCATGAATCTAAGGAGGTTCGGCATGTCTGTAACGATTCCTACCAACTGCTACATTTGTAGTCCATCTCATCATCCAAGTTTTCCTCCCACCATCGACCCCATCTTATACTTCCTGCTACTTCCAGATTCAGGGACGGTTTCGTTCCACCTGTTAT
This sequence comes from Amblyraja radiata, assembly GCF_010909765.2. Lineage (NCBI taxonomy): Eukaryota > Metazoa > Chordata > Chondrichthyes > Rajiformes > Rajidae > Amblyraja > Amblyraja radiata. The sequence continues at coordinate 11,978,248 of NC_045961.1, forward strand.
CAGGGCAACTGAATTATCCTACCACAACCAGAGAGCAGTGATGAACTACAATCTACATCATTGGTGACCCTCGGACTATCCTTGATCAGACCTCCCGGTGGCTCAGCACTTCAACTCCCCCTCCCATAACCAATCCGACCTCTCTGTCCTGGGTCTCCTCCATTGCCAGAGTGAGCAACACCGGAAATTGGAGGAACAGCACCTCATATTCCGCTTGGGGAGTCTGCATCCTGCGGGCATGAACATTGAATTCTCCCAATTTTGTTAGCCCTTGCTGTCTCCTCCCCTTCCTCAGCCCTCGGGCTCCTCCTCCTTTTTCCTTCCTGCTCCCCGCCACCCCCTATCAGTCTGAAGAAGGGTTTCGGCCCGAAACGTTACCTATTTCCTTCGCTCCATAGATGCTGCCCCACCCGCTGAGTTTCTCCAGCATTTATGTGTACCTTGATCAGACTTTGCTGGCTTTACCTTGCAATAAACGTTATTCCCTTATCCTGTATCTATACACTGTAATGGCTCGATTGTAATCATGTAATGTATTTCTGCTGACTGGTTAGTACACAACAAAAGCTCTTCACTGTACCTCAGTACATGTGACAATAAACTAAACTAAACTAAACTGCTGCCTTAAGAAATTGGAACACATATTCCAGGCCTATTACCATCCTAGTCATGTTTAAGAAGGAACTGCAGATGCTGGAAAATCGAAGGTAGACAAGAATGCTGGAGAAACTCAGCGGGTGAGGCAGCATCTATGGGGCGAAGGAAAGAAGGAAATAGGCAACATTTCTGGACGAAACCCTTCTTCAGACTGAAGTGAGTGGGGGGGGGGGGGGGGGGGGGGGGAGAAGAAAGGAAGAGGAGGAGCCAGAGGGCTGAGGGAGTGCTGAGAAGGGGAGGGAAAGTAAGGAGAAGTCAATGTTCATACCGCTGGGGTACAAACTGCCCAAGCGAAATATGAGATGCTGCTCCTCCAATTTCCAGTGGTCCTCACTCTGGCCATGGAGGAGGCCCAGGACAGAAAGGTCGGATTCGGAATGGGAGGGGGAGTTGAAGTGCTGAGCCACCGGGAGATCAGGTTGGCTATTGTGAACCGAGCGGAGGTGTTCGGCGAAGCGATCGCCCAGCCTACGTTTGGTCTCACCGATGTAGATTAGCTGACATCTAGAGCAGCACATGCAATAGATGAGGTTGGAGGAGATGAAGGTGAACCTCTGTCGCACCTGGAACGACTGCTTGGGTCCTTGAATGGAGGCAAGGGGGAAGGTAAAGCAACAAGTGTAGCATTTCTTGCGGTTGCAAGGGAGAGTGGCTGGAGAGGGGGTTGTTCGGGTGGGAAGGGACGAATGGACCAGGGAGTTATGGAGGGAGCTGTCTCTGCAGAAAGCACTTTCCCTCCTCCCCTTCTCAACTCTCCCTCAGCCCTCTGGCTCCTCCTTGTCCTTTCTTCTTCCCGCCCCCCCCCCCCTTCAGTCTGAAGAAGGGTCTCGACCCAAAACGTTGCCTATTTTTCTTCGCTCCATAGATGCTGCCTCATCCGCTGAGTTTCTCCAGCATTTCTGTCTACCATCCTAGTAATTCCTTCTTCTCCCCTCTCCTGTCAGGATAATGATGCAAAAGGTTGAAAGCACGCACCACCAGAGCCTCTCATAAACAAGGGTGCAATCCCGATCTTCCAGCCTGCCACATTGCATTGGAGATTGGACTTTTTCTCTGGAACTGTAATGCAACAATGCTGTACTCTAGTGTGTTTCTCATTGCACAACATTTGTGCTTGGGTGTGACTTGATCGTAGTCATGTATAGTATGATGAAATGTAATTGTATAGAACAGAAGCCAAAGCTCTTCCCTTGATACGGATGCCAATGACAAATCAAACCCAATACCAAAACATCCTTCAGGTCCCCATTTTTCACTTGAATAGTGAAATAGTGAAATTGTGCTTTTTTATTGCCACATATGTTAATTGTTAACACAGTGAAATTTGTTTCCCTACAAACAATCCAGTGGAGTATCACCATAGCCCCAAGCCCTGATTAGCAAGCGTACAGGAATAATCTACTGAGCCACAGGAGGTTCTCTCCTACTCGCTGAAACATCTGCAAAACTGGAACTGCCATTGCTCATTGTCAAATGGCCGCACTGACAAACATCAAGATAGAAATCAGAAATATTTGTTGGAAGCCCCTCCTGATAGAAATTTCCCCTAAGTTGCTTGCACTAAATACATCTCATACTCTACAGTCATAGAGTGATACAGCGTTGGAACAGGCCTTTTTGCCCAATGTGCCCACACCAGCCAACATGTCCCAGGTACACCAGTCCCACCTGCCTGTGTTAGGTCCATATCCCTCCAAAGCTGTCCTATCAATCTACCTGTCTAGCTGTTTGTGAAATGTTAGGATAGTCCCAGCCTCAACTATCTCCTCTGGCAGTTTGTTCCATACTGCCACCACCCTTTGTGTGAAAAGGTTACCCCTCAGATTCCTATTATATATTTTCCCCTTCACCTTAAACCTATGTCCTCTGGTCCTCGATTCACCTACTCTGGGCAAGAGACTCTGTGCATCTACCCAATCTGTTCCTCTCATGATTTTACACACCTCAATAAGATCATCCTCATCCTCCTGTGCTCCAAGGAATAGAGACCCAGCCTCTTCAACCTCTCTCTATAGCTCAGGCCCTCTAGTCCTAGTAACATCCTCATAGGCAAATGCCACATTTGATTCTGAAATATGGTTTGTTGATGGAACACCCAGTTACTACTGCATTGTACATCTAACAGAAGTACATATTACCATTCTAGTTGACAATAAACCAATGAGCTATAAAATAATATAATAAACACTAGACTAAGTGGGACCCGTTGGGTCCCATGTTCACACGGGAGGGCTGGTCCCTCGACGCAATATTCCACCTCTCCACCAATTCTAATATTGGTGGCCAGTGGGGGGGCTTTCTGGAGTGGTGGTATGGGTTCTTGGGGTGGCAGCTCAGTCCCTCAAGCCTGATATGCTGGCAGCTCACTCACTGCTGGTGGGCTGTCT